>NC_045448.1:88137764-88205767 GCF_002776525.5 Piliocolobus tephrosceles | reverse complement strand
CAAAGAATGATTTAACTCTATGAGATTAATACAAACATCATTAAAGAGTTGCGCAGAAAGCTTCTCTCCGATTTTCGTTGGAAGACATTTCTTTGCCTCACACAGGCCTCCGGTTGCCACTTACTATCCCTTCAAAGAACCCTCAAAGAACGACTTTCAAACTGGGTAGAGTAAGCTTTAACCCTGTGAAAACAATGCACAGGACAGAGAGCCGTTTCTTCGAGTGCTTCTTTCTGTTTTTTATTGGACGACATTTCACTTTTTGCCATAGTCTTCAATGTGCTCCGAATATCACTCTTTTGGTTTTACAGGAACAGTGTTCAAACTGTGCCTCATGAGAAGCAAGTTATAACTCCCTTAGTAAAAGGCACACATCACCAAGCAGTTTCTCAGAAAGCTTCTCTCCAGTTTTTATCTGTCTACATTTCCTATTTCACATAGGTCCGAATGGGATCCCAAATATCCCTTCATGGATTCATCCATGAGGGAGTTTCCAAGCTGCGTAATGTAAAGAAAGTTTCATCTATGTGCCATGAATAATCTTAGCGAAAGCAAGTTCACAGAAAGCTTCTCTCCAGTTTTTATCTGACTATATTTATTATTTCAGCATAGGCCTGAATATAATCCCAAATATCCCTTCGCCGATCCATCCATGAGGGAGTTTTCAAGCTGCATAATCGAAAGAATGCTTCATCTATGTGAGATGAATAAACATGGCAAAAAGCAGATTCACAGAGAGCTTCTTTCCAGTTTTTATCGGAAGATATATCCTTTTTCACCATAATCCAGAATGTGCTCCCGAAGGTGCCTTCATGGATCCGTCCATGACAGTTTCCAAGCTGCGTAATGTAAATAAAGCTTTATCTATGTGAGATGATTACACATATCACAAAGTAGTTTCCTAGAACGGTTCTTTCCAGTTTTTGTCTGAGGCTGTTTCCCTTTTCACCATCGGCAACAACATGCTCACGAGTATTACTTGGTACCTCTTTCTCCCAAAGGGTTTCCCCAATGCTGTATGAGAAGAGAGGTATAACACTGTGACTGGAATGCACACGTCACAAAGCAGTTCCCCTGTAAGCTTCTCTCCAGTTTCGGTCTGAACATATTTTCTTTTTCTCCGATAGCCTCACAGTGCTCCGGAATATCCCATCAAAAGCTAAACATACACAGGGTTAGAAAACTGCTCAATGAAAAGAGAGGCTTAACTGAGCGAGAGGAATTAAAATGACACAGAGTAGTTTCACAGAAAGCTTCCTTCTGGATTTTAACTGAGGATATTTCTTTCTCCGTATTCTAAGGATCGTTCCCAAATGTCCTTCCTCAGATTCCACAAAAACAGTGATTTCAAGCTGATCAATACAAAGAATGGTATACCTTTAGGAGACAAAAACACACATCGCAAAGCAGTTGCTCAGAAAATTTCGCTGCAGGATTCATCGGAAGACGTTTCCTTATTCACCACAAGCCTCTGGGCATCACAGAATATCCCTTCACAGATTCTTTATAGACAGAGTTTCGAAACTTGGCAACATAGAGTAAGCATTAACTCTGTAACGTGAATGCACATATCAGAGAGCAGATTCTTGGAACACTTCTTCCTCAATTTTATTTCAGTCTAGTTCACTATTCGCCATAGTTCCCAATGTGCCCTGAATATCACTTTTTCGGTTTCATGGGAACAGTGTTCTAAAACTGCTTTGTGAGAAAAGAGGTATAAGTCCCTGAGTGGAATGCCTACACCACAAAGTAGTTTCTCAGAAAGCTTCTACCCAGTTTTTATCTGAAGATATATCCTATTTCACCGTAGGCCCCTATGTGCTCCCAAATGTCCCTTCACCGATCCATTCATGACGGACTTTGTAAACTGTGTTATATAAGAAAAGTGTTAACTATGTGAGAAGAATAAGTATATCTAACACAAAGGAGTTTCACAGAAATCTTTCCAGTTTTTGTCTGAGAATATTTCCTTTTTCACCATATCCGTCCCTATACTCCCAAATGTCTCTTGGTAGCTTTTTCTCCAAAAGGAATTCCAAAATCCTCTATGATACAAAAGGTATATTTCTGTGAGTGGAATGCATATGTCACAGGGCAGCTCCACAGAATGCTTCTCTCCAGTTTCTGTCTAAAGATGTTTCCTTTCTCACCATAACCCTCGAAGTGCTCCAGAATATCCCTTCACAGACTAAACAAAAACAGTGTTATGATACTGTTCAATGAAAAGAGAAGCTTAACTGTGTGAGTGAAATTCACGTGACACAGAGTAGTTTCACAGAAAGCTTCCTTCTGGATTCTCTCTGATATTATTTGTTTTTCAGGGTATTCTAAAGGGCGTTTCTAAATGTTCTTTCTCAGATTCCAAAGAAGCAGTGATTTCAAACTGCTCAATCCAAAGAATGATTTAACTCTATGAGATGAATACGAACATCCCAGCAGAGTTGCCCAGAAAGCTTCTCTCCAATTTTCGATGGAAGATATTTCCTTGCCTCACTCAGTACTCCAGTTACCACTTACAATCCCTTCGCAGAATCCTCAAAGACAGAATTTCAAAGGGGGAAATGTAGAGTAAGCTTTAACCCAGTGAAGAGAATGGACATGTCAGAGAGCAGTTTCTTCGAGTGCGTCTTTCTGTTTTTTATTGGATGACATTTCACTTTTTGCCATAGTCTTCAAAGTGCTCCGAATATCCCTCTTTTGGTTTTACAGGAACAGTGTTCAAACTGTGCCTTATGAGAAGAAAGTTATAACGCACCGAGTAGAATGCACACGACACCAAGCAGTTTCCTAGAAAGTTTCTCTCCAGTTTTTATCTGACTATATTTCCTCTTTCACCATAGGCCTGAATGTGATCCCAAATATTCCTTCGTGGATCCATCCATGAGGCAGCCTCCAAGCTGCGTAATGTAAAGAAAGCTTCAACTATGTGAGATGAATAAACCTAGCAAAAAGCAGATTCACAGAAAGCTTCTTTCCAGTTTTTATTGGAAGATATTTCGTTTTTCACCATAGTCCAGAATGTGCTTCCGAAGGTCCCTTCGTGGATCCAACCATGACAGTTTCCCAGCTGCGTAATGTAAAGAAAGCTTTATCTATATGAGATGATTACACATATCACAGAGCAGTTTCCTAGAAAGATTTTTTCCAGCTTTTTTCTGAGGCTATTTCCCTTTTCACCATCGGCATCAACATGCTCCTAAATATCACTTGGTAACAGTTTTGCAAAAGGGTTTCCCCGACGCTGTATGAGCAGAGAGGTATAACACTGTGACTGGAATGCACAGGTCACAAACACTTCCTCGGAAAGCTTCTCTCCAGTTTCAGGGTGATCATATTTCCTTTTTCATTGTAATCCTCAAAGTCCTCCTGAGTGTCCCATCACACGCTAAACATACACAGGGTTAGAAAACTGCTCAATGAAAAAAGAGGCTTAACTGAGTGAGAGGAATTAAGACAACACAGAGTAGTTTCACAGAAAGTTTTCTTCTGCACTTTTCCTGAGGATATTTCTTTCTCCATATTCCAAGGTTCGTTCCCAAATGTCCTTCCTCAGATTCCACAAAAACAGTGATTTCAAGCTGCTCAATACAAAGAATGGTTTAACCCTAGGAGACGAATACACACATTGCAAAACAGTTGCTCAGAACGTTTCTCTGCAGGTTTCATCGGAAGACGTTTTCTCGCTCACCACAAGCCTCCAGGCATCACTAAATATCTCTTCACACATTCTTCAAAGACAGAGTTTCGAAACTGGGCAACATAGGGTAAGCATTAACTCTGTGAAGTGAATGCACATATCAGAGAGCAGATTCCTGGAACGCTTCTTCCTCGATTTTATTTCAGTGTATTTCACTATTCGCCATAGTCCTCAATGTGCCCCGAATATCACTTTTTCAGTTTCACAGGAACAATGTTCTAACACTGCCTTGTGAGAAAAGAGGTATAAGTCCTTGAGTGGAATGCATACACAACAAGGTAGTTTCTCAAAAAGATTCTATCCAGTTTTTATGTGAAGATATCTCCTTTTTCGCCCTGCATAAGAAAAGTTTGAACTATGCGAGATGAATAAGCATATTTAACACAAAGCAGTTTCACAGAAATCTTTTTTCCTTTTTCATCATATCCGTCACTATACTCCCGAATGTCTCTTGATAGCTTTTTCTCCAAAAGGGGTTCCAGAATCCTCTAGGAGAAGAAAGGTATATTTCTGTGAGTGGAATGCACACGTCACAAAGCAGTTCCTCAGAAAGCTTCTCTCCATTTCTGTCTGAAGGCGCTTCTTTTCTCACCGTAAGCCTCAAAGCCATCCAGCATATCCCTTCCCAGACTAAACAAAAACAGTGTTATCATACACCTCAATGAAAAGAGAAGCTTAACTGTGTGAGTGTAATTAACGTGACACAGAGCAGTTTCACAGAAAGCTTTCTCTCTGAGGTTATTTCTTTCTCCGGATATTTTAAAGAGCGTTTCCAAATGTCCTTTCTCAGATTCCACAGGAACAGTGATTTCAAACTGCTCAATCCAAACAATGATTTAACTCTAGGAGATGAAAACAAACATCACAAAAGAGTTGCACAGAAAGCTTCTCTCCAATTTTCGGTTTAAGATATTTCCTTGCCTCACACAGGCCTCCAATCGCCACTTACTATCCCATCGCAGAATGCTGAAAGACCGACTTTCCAACTGGGAAATGTAGAGTAAGCTTCAAACCTGTGAAAAGAATGGACATGTCACAGATCAGTTTCTTCGAGTGCTTCTTTCTGTATTTTATTGGACGACATGTCACTTTTTGCCATAGTCTTCAATGTGCTCCGAATATCACTCCTTTGGTTTTAAAGGAACAGTGTTCAAACTGTGCCTTCTGAGAAGAAAGTTATAATTCCCTGAGTGGAATGCACATATCACCAAGCAGTTTCTCAGAAAGCTTCCTTCCAGTTTTTATCTGACTGCATTTCCTCTTTCACCATAGGCCCGATGGTGATCCCAAAAATCCCTCCGTGGATCCATTCACGAGGGAGTTTCCAAGCTGCATAATGTAAAGAAAGCTTCATCTATGTGAGAGGAATAAACATAGCAAAAAGCAGATTCACAGAAAGCTTCTTTCCAGTTTTTATCTGAAGACATTTTCTTTTTTCACAATAGTCCAGAATGTGCTCCCAAAGGTCCCTTCGTGTATCCATCCATGACAGTTTCCCAGCTGCGTAATGTAAAGAAAGCTTTATCTGTGTGAGATGATTACATATATCCAGAGTAGTTTCCTAGAAAGCTTCTTTCCAGTTTTTTTTCTGAGGCTATTTCCCTTTTCACCATCAGCATCAACATGCTCCCGAATATCACTTGGTACATGTTTCTCCAAAAGTTTTTTCCCAATGCTGTATGAGAAGAGAGGCAAAACACTGTGAGTGGCATACACACATCACAAAGCAGTTCCTCAGAAAGCTTCTCTCCATTTTCGGTCTGAACATATTTCCTTTTTCACCGTAAGCCTCAAAGTGATTCAAAATATCCCATCCCACGCTGAATATGCACAGGCTAGAAAATTGCTCAATGAAAAGGGAGGCTTATCTGTGTGAGAGGAATTAAGACGACACAGTGCAGTTTCACACAAAGCTTCCTTCTGGATTTTAACTCAGGATAGTTCTTTCTCCATATTCTAAGAATCGTTCCCAAATGTCCTTCCTCAGATTCCACAAAAACAGTGATTTCAAGCTGCTCAATCCAAAGAACAGTTTAAGTCTATGAGATGAATACACACATCGCAAAGTAGTTTCTCATAACGTTTCTCTGCAGATTTTATTGGAAGACGTTCATCGCTCACCACAGGCCTCCGGGTGTCACTAAATATCCCTTCACAGATTCTTCAAAGACAGAGTTTTGAAACTGGGGAACATAGAGCAAGCATTACCTCTGTGAAGTGAATGCACATATCAGAGAGCAGATTCTTCAAACACTGCCTTGTGAGAAAAGAGGTATAACTCCCTGAGTGGAATACATACATCACAAAGTAGTTTCTCAGAAAGCTTCTATCCAATTTTTATCTGAAGATATCTGCTCTTTCCCCATATGCCTGAATGTGCTCCCGAACATCCCTTCATGCATCTGTGCAGACGGAGTTCCCAAACTACGTAATAAAATTAAAGTTTTAACTATGCGAGATGAATGAATATATCTAACACAAGGCAGTTTCACAGAAATGTTCTTTCCAGTATTTTTCTGAGGATATTTCCTTTTTCACCACAGCCTTCCCTATACTACCGAATATCTCTTGGTAGCTTTTTCTCCAAAAGGGATTCCAGAATCCTATAGGAGAATAAAGCTATATTTCTGTGAGTGGAATGCACACGTCACAAAGCAGCTCCTCAGAAAGCTTCTCTCCAGTTTCTATCTGAAGATGTTTCCTTTCTCACCGTAAGCCTCAAAGTCCTCCAGAGTATCCCTTAGCTGACTAAACGAAAACAGTGTTATGATACAGCTCAATGAAAAGGTTAGCTTAACTCTGTCAGTGGAATTCACGTGACACAGAGCAGTTTCACAGAAAGCTTCCTCGCGGTTTCTCTGTGAGTTTATTTCTTTTTCAGGATATTCTAAAGAGCGTTTCCACATGTCCTTTCACAGATTACACAGAAACAGTGATTTCAAACTGCTTAATCCAAAGAATGATTTAACTCTATGTGATGGATAAAAACATCTCAAAAGAGTTGGGCAGAAAGCTTCTTTCTGATTTTCGATTTAAGACATTTCCTTGCCTCACAATGGCCTCCGGTCGCCACTTGCTATCCCTTCACAGAACCCTCAAAGACCTACTTTCAAACTGGAAAATGAAGAATAAGATATAACCCTGTGAAAAGAATGAACATGTCAGAGAGCAGTTTCTTCGAGTGCTTCTCACTGTTTTTTATTGGACGTCATTTCACTTTTTGCCATAGTCTTCAATGTGCTCTGAATATCACTCTTTTGGTTTAAAAGTAAAAGTGTTCAAACTGTGCCTTATGAGAAGAAAGTTATAACACCCTGAGTGATTTCAATCTACTCAATCCAAAGAACGGTTTAAATGTATGAGACGAATACACACGTCGTAAAGCAGTTGCTCAGAACGTTTCTCTGCAGGTTTCATCGGAAGACGTTTCCTCACTCACCACAGGCCTCCAGGAGTCACTAAATATCCCTTCACAGATTCTTCAAAGACCGAGTTTCGAAACTGGGCAACATAGAGTAAGCATTAACTCTGGGAAGTGAATGCACATATCTGAGAGCAGATTATTGTTATGCTTCTTCCTCGATTTTATTTTAGTGTATTTCACTACTCGCCATAGTCCTCAATGCGTTCCAAAATATCACTGTTTCAGATTCACAGGAACAATGTTCAAACACAGCCTTGTGAGAAAAGAGGTACAACTACCTGAGTGGAATGCATACATCACAAACTAGTTTCTCAGAATGATTCTATCCAGTTTTTATCTGAAGATATCTCTTCTTTCACAGTAGGGCTGAATGTGCTCTCGAATCTCCCTTCATGGATCTGTGCATAACGGAGTTTCCAAACTGTGTAATATATTTAAAATTTTAACTATAAGAGATGAATAAATATATCAAACACAAGGCAGTTTCACAGAAATCTTCTTTCCAATTTTTCTCTGAGGATATTTCATTTTCACCAGAGTCGTCGCTATTCTCCTGAATATCTCTTGGTAGCTTTTTCTCCAAAAAGGATTCAGGAATCCTCTAGGAGAAGAAAGGTATGTTTCTGTGAGTGGAATGCACACGTCACAAAGCAGCTCCTCAGATAGCTTCTCTCCAGTTTCTATCTGAAGAAGTTTCCTGTCTCACTGTAAGCCTGAAGCCCTCCAGAATATCCCTTCTCAGACTAAACAAAAACAGTGTTATGATACAGCTCAATGAAAAGAGAAGCTTAACTGTGTAAGCGGACCTCACATGACACAGAGTAGTTTCACAGAAAGCTTCCTTCTGGTTTCTCTCTGAGGTTATTTCTTTTTCAGGGTATTCTAAAGAGCGTTTCCAAATGTTCTACCTCAGATTCAATAGAAACAGTGATTTAAAACTGCTCAATCCAAAGTGTGATTTAACTCTATGAGATGTATACAAACATCACAAAGGAGTTGTGCAGAAAGCTTCTCTCCGGTTTTCAATGGAAAACATTTCCTTGCCTCACACATGCCTCCAGTTGCCACCTACTATCCCGTCACAGAAACGTCAAAGACAGACATTCAAACTGGGAAATGTAGAGTAAGCTTTAACCCCATGAGAAAAATGGACATGTCAGAGAGCAGTTTCTTCGAGTGCTTCTTTCTGTTTTTTATTGGATGACATTTCACTTTTTGTTATAGTCTTCAATGTGCTCCGAATATCGCTCTTTTGGTTTCACAGGAACAATGTTCAAATTGTGCCTTATGAGAAGAAAGTTATAAGTCCCTGAGTGGAATGCACACATCACCAAGCAGTTTCTCAGAAAGCTTCTCTCCAGTTTTCCTCTGACTATATTTACTATTTCACCTTAGACCCGAAGGTGATCCCAAATATCCCTTCGCGGATCCAAACACGAGGTTATTTCCAAGCTGCGTAATGTAAAGAAAGCTTCACCTATGTGAGATGAGTAAACATAGCAAAAAGCAGATACACAGAAAGCTACTTTCCAGTTTTTCTTTGAAGATATTTTCTTTTTCAACGAGGTCCAGAATGTGCTCCTGAAGGTCCCTTCGGGAAGCCATCCATTGCAGTATCCAAGCTGCGTAATGTAAAGAAAGCTTTATCTATGTGAAATGATTACAGATATCACAGAGTAGTTTCCTAAAAAGATTCTTTCCTGTTTTTGTCTGAGGCTATTTCCCTTTTCACCGTTGGCATCATCATGCTCCCAAATATCACTTGGTACCTGTTTCTGCAAAGTGTTTCCCCGACTCTGTATGAGAAGAGAGGTATAACACTGTGACTGGAATGCACAGGTCACAAGGTAATTCCTTGGAAAGCTTCTCTCCAGTTTTGGTCTGAACATATCTCCTTTTTCAACGATAGCCTCAAAGTGCTCCAGAATATCCCATGAAACGCTAAACATACACAGGGTTAGAAAACTACTCAATGAAAAGAGAGTCTTAACTGAGTGAGAGGAATTAAGACGACACAGAGTAGTTTCAGAGAAAGCTTCCATCTGGATTTCAACTGAGGATATTTCTTTCTCTGTATTCTAAGGATCGTTCCCAAATGTCCTTCCTCAGATGCCACAAAAACAGTGATTTCAAGCTGATCAATACAAGGAATGGTATAACTTTATGAGACGAAAACACACATCACAAAGCAGTTGCTCAGAGAGTTTCTCTGCAGGTTTCATCGAAGACGTTTCCATATTCACCACAAGCCTCCGGGCGTTACTAAATATCCCTTCACGGATTCTTCAAAGACAGAGTGTCGAACCTGGGCAACATAGAGTAAGCATTAACTCTGTGAACTGAATGCACATATCAGAGTGCAGATTCCTGGAATGTCTCTTCCTCGATTTTATTTCAGTATATTTCACTATTCACCATAGTTCCCAATGTGTCCGGAATATCACTTTTTCGGTTTCACAGGAACAGTGTTCTAACACTGCCTTGTGAGAAAAGAGGTATAAGTCCCTTAGTGGAATGCATACATCACAAAGTAGCTTCTCAGAAATCTTCTATCCAGTTTTTATCTGAAGATATCTCCTCTTTCATCGTAGGCCTGAATGTGCTCCCGAATGTCCTTTCGTGGATCCATGCATGACGGAGTTTCTAAACTGTGTAATATAAGAAAAGTTTTAACTATGCAAGATGAATAAGTATATCTAACAGAAAGCAGTTTCACTGAAATCTTCTTTCCAGTTTTTGTCTGAGGATATTTCCTTTTTCACCATATCCGTCCCTATACTCCCAAATGTCTCTTGGTAGCTTTTTCTCCAAAAGGAATTCTGCAATCCTCTATGGTATGAAAGGTATATTTCTGTGAGTGAAATGCACATGTCACAAGGCAGCTCCACAGAAAGTTTCTCTCCAGTTTCTGCCTAAAGATGTTTCCTTTCTAACCCTAAACCTTGAAGCCCTCCAGAATATCCCTTCGCAGACTAATCATAAATAGTGTGATGATACTGATCAATGAAAAGAGAAGCTTAACTGTGTGAGCAGAATTCACGCGACAGAGAGTACTTTAACAGAAAGCTTCCTTCTGGATTCGCTCTGATATTATTTCTTTTTCAGGATATTCTAGAGAGCGTTTCCAAGTGTTCTTTCTCAGATTCCACAGAAGCAGTGATTTCAAGCTGCTCAATCCAAAGAATGATTTAACTTTCTGAGATGAATGCAAACATCACAAAAAAGTTGCCCAGAAATTTCTCTCCAATTTTCGATGTAAGACATTTCCTTCCCTCACAGATGCTTCCGGTTACCACTTGCGATCCCTTCGCAGAAGCCCCAAAGAATGACTTTCAAACTGGGAAATGTAGATGTAAGTTTAACCCTGTGAAAAGAATGGACATGTCCGAGAGCTGTTTCTTCGAGTACTTCTTTCTGTTTTTTATTGGATGACATTTCACTTTTTGCCATTGTCTTCAATGTGCTCCGAATATCACTCTTTGGTTTTACAGAAACAGTGTTCAAACTCTGCCTTATGAGAAGAAAGTTATAGCACCCTGAGTGGAATGCACACATCACGGAGCAGTTTCTCAGAAAACTTCTCTCCAGTTTTTATCTGACTACATTGGCTGTTTCACCATAGGCAAGAATGTGATTCCAAGTATCCCTTCTCGGATCCATCTATGAGGGAGTTTCCAAGCTGCGTAAAATAAAGAAAGCTTCATCTATGTGGGCTGAAAAAACATAGCAAAAATTAGATTCACAGAAAACTTCCTACCCGTTTTTATCTGAAGACATTTCCTTTTACACCCTAGTCCTGAATGTGCTCCCGAAGGTTCCTTCATGGATCCGTCCATGACAGTTTCCAAGCTGCATAATGTAAAGAAAGTTTCATCTATTTGAGAGGATTACACATATCACTTAGTAGTTTCCTAGAAAGCTTCTTTTCAGTTTTTGTCAGAGGCTATTTCCCTTTTCACCATCGGCATCAACATGCTCTGGAATATCACTTGGTACCTGTTTCTCCAAAATGGTTTCCCTGAAGCTGAATGAGGAGAGAGTTATAACACTGTGACTGGAATGCACACGTCAGAAAGCAGTTTCTCAGAAAGCTTCTCTCCAGTTTCGATGTGAACGTATTTCCTTTTCCACCATAAGCCTCAAAGTGCACCTGAGTATTCCATCACACGCTAACCATACATAGGGTTAGAAAACTGCTCAATGAAAAGTGAGGCTTAACTGAGTGAGAGGAATTAAGATGACACAGGGCAGTTTCACAGAAAGCTTCCTTGGGATTTCACCTGAGGATATTTTTTTCTCCGTATTCTAAGGATGGTTCCCAAGTGTCCTTCCTCAGATTCCAGAAAAACAGTTATTTCAAGCTGCCCAGTACAAAGAATGGTTTAACTCTATGAAATGAATACACATATTGCAAAGCAGTTGCTCAGAACGTTTCTCTGCAGGTTTCATTGGAAGACGTTTCTTCGCTCACCACAAAATCCGGGCATTACTAAATATCCCTTCACAGGTTCTTCAGAGACAGAGTTTCCAAAGTGGGAAACATAGAGTAAGCATAAACTCTGTGAAGTGAATGCACATATCAGAGAGCAGATTCTTGAAACGCTTCTTTCTCAATTTAATTTCAGTATATTTCACTATTCGCCACAGTCCTCAATGCGTTCTGAAATATCACTTTTTCGGTTTCACAGGAACAGTGTTCTAACACTGCCTTGTGAAAAAGAGGTATAACTCCCTGAGTGAAATGCTTACATCACAAAGTAGTTTCTCAGAAACCTTCTATACAGTTTTTATCTGAAGATCTCTCCTCTTTCACCGTAAGCCGGAATGTGCTCCCGGACATCCCATCGCAAATCTGTGCATGACGAAGTTTCCAAACTGAGTAATATAATTAAAGTTTTAACTATGTGATATGAATAAATACATCTAACACAAAGCAGTTTCACAGAAATCTTCTTTCCAGTTTTTGTGTGAGGATATTTCCTTTTCCACCATAGTCGTGGCAATACTCCCGAATATTCCTTGGTAGCTTTTTCTCCAAAAGAAATTCCGGAATCCCCTAGGAGAATAAAGGTATATTTCTTTCTGTGGAATGCACACGTCACACAGCATCTCCTCAGAAAGCTTCTCTCCCGTTTCTATCTGAATATGTTTCCTTTCTCACCGTAAGCCTCAAAGCCCTCCGGAGTATCCCTTCACAGATTAAACAAAAACAGTGTTATGATACCGCTCAATGAAAAGAGAAACTTAAGTGTGTGAGCGTAATTCACGTGACACAGATCAGTTTCATAGAAAGCTTCCTTCTGTTTTCTCTCTGAGAATATTTCTCTATCAGGATATTCTAAAGAGTGTTTCCAAATGTCCTTTCTCTGATTCCACCGAAACAGTGATTTCAAACTGCTCAATCCAAAGAATGATTTAATTCCATGAGATGAATACAAAGATCTGAAAACAGTTGCGCAGAAAGCTTCTCTCCACTTTTCGAGAGAAGACATTTCTTTGCCTCACAAAGGCCTCCTGTTGCCACTTACTATTCCATTGCAGAAACCTCAAAGACCGACTTACAAATTGGGAAATGTAGAGTAAGCTTTAACCCTGTGAAAAGAACGGACATGTCAGAGAGCAGTTTCTTCGAGTGCTTCTTTCTGTTTTTTATTGGACGACATTTCACTTTTTGCCATAGTCTTTAATATGCTCCGAATAACACTCTTTTGGTTTCACAGGACCAGGGTTCAAACTGTGCCTTAGGAGAAGAAAGTTAAAACCCTCTGAGTGGAATGCATACATCACAAAGCAGTTTCTCAGCAAGCTTCTCTCCAGTTTTTATCTGACTATATTTCCTCTTTCACCATTGGCCTGAATGTGATCCCAAATTTCCCTTCGTGGATCCATCCACGAGGGAGATTCCAAGCTGCGTAATGTAAAGAAAACTTCATCTATGTGAGATGAATAAACATACCAAAAGCAGATTCAAAGAAAGCCTCTTTCCAGTTTTAATCTGAAGATATTTCCTTTTTCACCATAGTCCAGAATGTACTCCCGAAGGTCCCTTCGTGGATCCGTCCATGAGAGTTTCCAAGCTGCGTAATGTAAAGAAAGCTTTATCTATGTGAGTTGATTACACATATCACAGAGTAGTTTCCTAGAATGCTTCTTTCCAGTTTTTTTCTGAGGGTATTTCCCTTTTCACCATCGACATCAACATGCTCCCCAATATAACGTGGTACCTGTTTCTCCAAAATTGTTTCCCCGACGCTGTATCAGAAGACAGGTATAACACTGTGACTGGAATGCACATGTCACAAAGCAGTTCCTCAAAAAGCTTTTCTCCAGTTTCGGTCAGAAAATATATGCTTTTTCACTGTTAGTCTCAAAGTGCTCCCACATATCCCATCACACGCTAAACATACACAGGGCTAGAAAACTGCTCAATGAAAAGAGAGGCTTAGCTGAGCAAGAGGAATAAAGACGACACAGAGCAGTTTCACAGAAAGCTTCCTACTGGATTTTTCCTGAGGATATTACTTTCTCCATGTTCTAAGGATTGTTCCCAAATGTCCTTCTTAGATTCCACAAAAACAGTGATTTCAAGCTGCTCAATCCAAAGAATGGTTTAACTATAGGAGACGATTACACACATCATGAAGCAGTTGCTCAGGATGTTTCTCTGCAGGTTTCATCGAAAGGTGTTTCCTCACTCACCACAAGCCTCTGGCGTCATGAAATATCCCTTCACAGATTATTCAAAGTCAGAGTTTTGAAACTGGGCAACATAGAGTAAGCATTAACTCTGTGAAGTGAATGCATATATCAGAGAGCAGATTCTTGGAAAGCTTCTTTCTCGATTTTATTTCAGTATATTTCACTATTCGCCATAGTCCTCCATGCGTTCTGAAATATCCCTTTTTTGGTTTCACAGGAACAGTGTTCAAACACTGCCTTGTGAGAAAAGAGGTATAACTCCCTGAGTGGAATGCATACATCACAAAGTAGTTTCTCAGAAAGCTTCTATCCAGTTTTTATCTGAAGATGTCTCCTCTCTCACCGTAGGCCTGAATGTGCTACTGAATGTTCCTTCGTGGATCTGAGCATGACGGAGTTTCCAAAATACGTAATGTAATTAATGTTTTAACTATGCGATATGAATAAATATATCTAACACAAAGCAGTTACACAGAAACCTTCTTTCCAGTTTTTGTCTGAGGATATTTCCTTTTTCACCATAGTTGTCACTATACTCCCGAATATCTCTTGTTTGCTTTTTCTGCAAAAAGGATTGCAGAATCCTCTAGGAAAAGAAAGGTATATTTCTGTGAGTGGAATGAACACGTCACAAAGCAGCTCCTCAGAAAGCTTCTCTCCAGTCTCTATCTGAAAACGTTTCCATTCTCACTGTAAGCTTCAAAGCCCTGCTGAATATCCCTTCACAGACTAAACAAAAATATTGTTATGATACAGCTCAGTGAAAAGAGAAGCTGAACTCTGTGATAGGAATTCATGTGATACAGATCAGTTTCGCAGAACGCTCCCTTCTGCCTTCTCTCTGAGGTCATTTCTTTTTCAAGATATTCTAAAGAGCGTTTCCAAATGTCCTTTCTCAGATTCCACAGAATCAGTGATTTCAAACTGCTCAATCTAAAGAATGATTTAACTCTAGGAAATGAATACAAACATCACAAAACTGTTGCACAGAAAGCTTCTCTCCGATTTTCGATGGAGGACATTTCCATGCCTCACACAGGCCTCCGAACGTCACTTTCTATCCCTTCCCAGAACCCTCAAAGACCGACGTACAAACTCGGAAATATAGAGTAAGCTTTAACCCTGTGAAAAGAATGGACATGTCAGAGAGCAGATTCTTCGAGTGTTTCTTTCTGTTTTTTATTGGACGACATTTCACTTTTTGCCAAAGTCTTCAATGTGCTCCGAATATCACTCTTTTGGTTTTACACGAACAGTGTTCAAACTGTGCCTTATGAGAAAAAAGTTATAACTCCCTGAGTGGAATGCACACATCACCAAGCCGTTTCTCAGAAAGATTCTCTCCACTTTTTATCTGACTATATTTCCTATTTCACCATAGGCCCTAACGTGATTCCAAAAATCCCTTCGCAGATTCATCCACGAGGGAGTTTCCAAGCTGCGTAATGTAAAGAAAGCTTCATCTATGTGAGATGAATAAACAGGGCAAAAAGCAGATTCGCAGAAAGCTTCTTTCCAGTTTTTCTCTGAAGATATTTCCTTTTTCACTATAGTGGAGAATGTGTTCCCGAAGGTCCCTTCGTAGATCCATCCATGACAGTTTCCAAGCTGCGTAATGTAAAGAAAGCTTTATCTATGTGAGATGATTACACATAACACAGAGTACTTTCCTAGAGAGCTTCTTTCCAGTTTTTGTCTGATTCTATTTCCCTTTTCCCCATCGGCAACAACATGCTCCCGAATATTACCCGTTTCTCCAAAAGGGTTTCCGTGACGCTGTATGAGAAGAGAGGTATAACACTGTGCCTGGAATGCACACGTCAAAAAGCTGTTCCTCTGAAAGATTGTCTCCAGTTACTGTCTGAACATATTTCCTTTTTCACCGTTAGCCTCAAAGTGCTCCAGAATATCCCATCAAACGTTAAACATACACAAGGTTAGAAAACTGCTCAATGAAAAGAGAGGCTTAAGTGAGCGAGAGGAATTAATACAACACAGAGTAGTCTCACAGAAAGCTTCCTTCTAGATTTTACCTGAGGATATTTCTTTCTCCATATTCTAAGGATCATTCCCAAATGTCCTTCCTCAGATGCCACAAAAACAGTGATTTCATGCTGCTCAATACAAGGAACGGTATAAATTTATGAAGCGAGTACACACATTGAAAAGCAGTTGCTCAGAACGTTTCTCTGTAGGATTCATCAGAAGACGTTTCCTTATTCACCACAAGCCTCCGGGCGTCACTAAATATCCCTTCACAGAATCTTCAAAGACAGAGTTTCGAAACTGGGCAACATAGAGTAAGCATTAACTCTCTGAATTGAATGCACATATCAGAGAACAGGTTCTTGGAACATTTCTTTCTTGATTTTATTTCAATATATTTCACTATTCACCATAGTCTTCAATGTGCCCTCAATATCACTATTTCAGTTTCACAGGTACAGGGTTCTAACACTTCCTTGTGAGAAAAGAGGTATAAGTCCCTGAGTGGAATGCATACACCACAATGTAGTTTCTCAGAAAGCTTCTATCCAGTTTTTATCTGAAGATATCTCCTCTTTCAGCGTAGGCCTGAATGTCCTCCCGAATATCCCTTCGTGTATCTGAACATGACGGTGTTTCTAAACTGCGTAATATAAGAAAAGTTTTAATTGCAAGATGAATAAGTTTATCTAACACAAAGCAGTTTCACAGAAATCTTCTTTCAAGTTTTTGTCTGAGGATATTTCCTTTTTCACCATATCCGTCCCTACACTTCCAAATGTCTCTTGGTAGCTTTTTCTCCTAAAGGAATTCCGGAATCCTCTATGATATGAAAGTATATTTCTGTGAGTGGAATGCACATGTCACAAGGCAGCTCCACAGAAAGATTCTCTCCTGTTTCTGCCCAAACTTGTTTCCCTTGTCACTGTAACCCTTGAAGGGTTCTGGAATATCCCTTCGCAAACTAAACCAAAACAGTGTTATGAAACAGCTCAATGAAAAGAGAAGCTTAACTGTGTGAGCGGAATTCACGTGACACAGAGCAGTATCACAGAAAGCTTCCTTCTGGTTTCTCTCTGAGGTTATTTCTTTTTCAGGATATTCTAACGAGCGTTTCCAAATGTCCTTTCTCAGATTCCACAGAAACAGTGATTTCAAACTGTTCAATTCAAAGAATGATTTAACTCTATGAGATGAATACAAATATCACAAAAGAGGTGCACAGAAAGCTTCATCCGAATTTCGATGGAAGGCAATCCCTTGCCTCACCAGTCCTCCGGTTGCCACTTACTATCCCTTAGCAGAACCCTCAAAGACCAACTTTCAAACTGGGAAAGTACAGTAAGCTTTAACCCTGTGAAAAGAATGGACAGATGAGAGCAGTTTCTTTGAGTGCTTCTTTCTGTTTTTTATTGGTCGCCATTTCCCTTTTTGCGATCGTCTTCAAAGTACTCAAATATCACTCTTTTGTTTTCACTGGAACAGTGTTCAAACTGTGCCTTATGAGAAGAAAGTTATAACTCCCTGAGTGGAATGCACACATCACAAAGCAGTTTCTCAGAAATCTTCCCTCCAGTTTTTATCTGGCTATATTTGTTATTTCACAATAGGCACGAATGGGATCCCAAATATCCCTTTGCGGATCCATCCACGATGGAGTTTCCAAACTGCATAATGTAAAGAAAGCTTCATCTACGTGAGATGAATAAACATAGCAAAAAGCAGATTCACAGAAAGCTCCTTTCCAGTTTTTATCTGAAGATATTTCCTTTTTCACCATAGTCCTGAATGTGCTACCGAAGGTCCCTTCGTAGATCCATCCATGACAGTTTCCAAGCTGCATAACGTAAAGAAAGCTTTATTTATGTGAGGTGATTTCACATATCACAGAGTTGTTTCCTAGAAAACTTCTTTCCAATTTTTGTCTTAGGCTATTTCCCTTTTCATCATCGGCATCAACATGCTCCTGAATATCACTTGCTACCTGTTTCTCCAAAAGGGTTTACCCAATGCTGTATGAGAAGAGAGGTATAACACTGTGACTGGAATGCACACGTCACAAAGCAGTTCCTCAGAAAGCTTCTCTCCAGTTTCAGTCTGAACATATTTCCTTTTCCACCGTTAGCCACAAAGTGCTCTCGAATATCCCATCACACGCTACACATACACAGGGCTAGGAAACTGCTCAATGAAAACAGAGGCTTATCTGAGTGAGGGGAATTAAGACAACACAGAGCAGTTTCACAGAAAGCTTCCTTCTGGATTTTACCTGAGGATATTTATTTCTCCATATTCTAAGGATCATTCAAAATGTCCTTCCTCAGATGCCACAAAAACAGTGATTTCAAGCTGCTGAATCCAAAGAATGGATTAACTCCAGGAGACGAGTACACACATTGCAAAGCAGTTCCTCAGAACTTTTCTCTGCAGGTTTCATCGGAAGATGTTTCCTCGCTCACCACAAGCCTCCGGGTGTCACTAAATATCCTTTCACAGATTCTTCAAGGACAGAGTTTTGAAACTGGGCAACATAGAGTAAGCATTAACTCTGTGAAGTGAATGCACATATCTGAGAGCAGATTCTTGGAATGTTTCTCCCTCGATTTCATTTCAGTATATTTCACTATTCGCCATAGTCCTCAATGCGTTCAGAAATATCACTTTTTTGTTTTCACAGGAACAGTGTTCAAACACTGCCTTGTGAGAAAAGAGGTATAATTCCCTGAGTGGAATGCACACATCCCAAAGACTTTCTCAGAAAGCTTCTATCCAGTTTCTATCTGAAAACATCTCTTCTTTCACCATAGGTCTGAATGTGCTCCCGAATTTCCATTCGAGGATATGTGCATGATGGATTTACCAAACTGTGTAATATAATTAACGTTTTAATGATGTGAGATGAATAAATATATCTAACACAAAGCAGTTTCACAGAAATCTTTTTTCCAGTTTTTGTCTGAGGATATTGCCTTTTTCACAATTGTCCACTCCTGAATATCTCTTAGTAGCTTTTTATCCAAAAGGGATTCCCAAAACTTCTAGGAGAAGAAAGGCATATTTCTGTGAGTGAAATGCACAGGTCATAAGGCAGCTCCTCAGAAAGCTTCTCTCCAGTTTCTATCTGAAGACGTTTCTTTTCTCACTGTAAGCCTCAAAGCCCTCCAGAATATCCCTTTGCAGACTAAACAAAAACAGCCTTGTGATACAGCTCAATGAAAAGAGAGGCTTATCTATGTGAGTGGAATTCACGTGACACAGAGCAGTTTCACCGAAAGCTTCCTTCTGGTTTCTTTCTAAGGTTATTTCTTTTCCAGGATATTCTAAAGAGTGTTTCCAAATGTCCTTTCTCAGATTCCACAGAAACAGTG
Source organism: Piliocolobus tephrosceles (assembly GCF_002776525.5). Classification (NCBI taxonomy): domain Eukaryota; kingdom Metazoa; phylum Chordata; class Mammalia; order Primates; family Cercopithecidae; genus Piliocolobus; species Piliocolobus tephrosceles. Next base: position 88,186,593 of record NC_045448.1, on the reverse strand, counting down.
ATTTCAATCTGCTATATCCAAAGAATGATTTAACTCTATGACATCAATACAAACATCACAAAAGTGATGCGCAGAAAGCTTCTCTCCGATTTTCGATGGAAGACATTTCCCTGTCTCACACACACCTCCGGTCGCCACTTACTATCCCTTCGCAGAACCCTCAAAGACCGGCTTTCAAACTGGGAAATGTAGAGTAAGCTTTAATCCTGTGAAAAGAATGGACATGTCAGAGAGCAGTTACTGCGAGTGCTTCTTTCTTTTTTTTATTGGATGACATTTCACTTTTTGCCATAGTCTTCAGTGTGCTCCGAATATCACACTTTTGGTTTTACAGGAAACGAGTTCAAACTGTGCCTTATGAGAAGAAGGTTATAATTCTCTGAGTGGAATGCACGTATCACCAAGCAGTTTCTCAGAAAGATTCTGTGCAGTTTTCATCTGATTATATTTCCTATTTCAACTTAGGCCCGAATGTGATCCCAAATATCCCTTTGCGGATCCATCCATGAAGAAGTTTCCAGATTGCATAATGTAAAGAAAGCGTCATCTCTGTGAGATGAATAAACATAGCAAAAAGTAGATTCACAGGAAGCTTCTTTCCAGTTTCTATATGAAGATATTTCCTTTTTCACCATAGTCCTGAATGTGCTTCTGAAGGTCCCTTCTTGGATCCGTACATGACAGTTTTCAAGCTGCATAATGCAAAGAAAGCTTTATATATGTGAGATGATTACACATATCACAGAGTAGTTTCCTAGAAAGCTTCTTTCCAGGTTTTGTCTGAGGCTATTTCCTTTTTCACCATCGGTATCAACATGCTCCCGAATATCACTTGGTACCTGTATCTCCAAAAGGGTTTCCCTGACTCTGTATAAGAAGAGAGGTATAACACTGTGACTGGAATGCACACGTCACAAAGCGGTTCCACGGAAAGCTTCTCTTCAGTTTCGCTCTGAAAATATTTCCTTTTTCACTGTTAGCCTCAAAGTGCTCCTGAATATTCCATCACATGCTAAATATACACAGAGCTGGAAAACTTCTCAATGGAAAAACAGGTTTATCTGAGTGAGAGGAATTAAGACGACACAGAGCAGTTTCAAAGAAAGCTTCCTTCTGGGTTTTACCTGGGGATATTTCTTTCTCCATATTCTAAGGATTGTTCCCAAATATCCTTCCTCAGATTCCACAAAAAGAGTGATTTCCAGCTGCTCAATCCAAAGAATGGTTTAACTCTAGGAGACGAATACAAACATCACAAAGCAGTTGCTCAGAATGTTTCTCTGCAGGTTTCATCGGAAGACGTTTCCTCACTCGCCACAAGCATCCGGGCTTCTCTAAATATCCCTTGACAGATTCTTCAAAGACAGAGTGTCGAGACTGGGCAACATAGGGTAGGCGTTAACTCTGTGAAGTAAATGGACATATCAGAGAGCAGATTCTTGGAACGCTTCTTCCTCGATTTTATTTCAGTGTATTTCACTCTTTGCCATAGTCCTCAATACATTCTGAAATATCACTTTTTAGTTTTCACAGGAACAGTGTTCAAACACTTGCTTGTGAGAAAAGAGGCATATCTACCTGAGTGGAATGCATACATCACAAAGTAGTTTCTCAGAAAGCTTCTATCCAGTTTTTATCTGAAGATATCTCCTCTTTCACTGTAGGCCTGCATGTGCTGCCGATTGTCCCTTCGCGGATCTGGGCATGACAGAGTTTCCAAACTCGTTATATAATTAAGCTTTTAACTATGCGAGATGAATAAATATATCTAACACAAAGCAGTTTCACAGAAATCTTCTTTCCAGTTTTTGTCTGAGGATATTTCCTTCTTCACCATAGTCATCGCTATACTCCCGAATATCTCTTGGTAGCTTTGTCTGCAAAATGGATTTCGGAAACCCCTAGAAGAAGACAGGTATATATCTGTGTGTGGAATGCACGTGTCACAAAGCAGCTCCTCAGAAAGCTTCTCTCCAGTTTCTATATGAAGGCATTTCCTTTCTCACCGTAAGTCTCAAAGCCCTCCAGAATATCCCTTTGCAGACTAAACAAAAACAGTGTTATGATGCAGCCCATGTAACAAGAAGCTTAACTGTGTGAGTGGAATTCACGTGACACACAGCAGTTTAACAGAAAGCTTCCTCTGGTTTCTCTCTGAGGTTATTTATTTTCAGGATATTCTAAAGAACGTTTCCAAATGTCCTTTCTCAGATTATACAGAAACAGTGATTTCAAACTGCTCATTCCAAAGAATCATTTAACGGCATGAGATGAATACAATCATCACAAAAGAGTTGCCAAGAAAGCTTCTCTCCAATTTTCGATGGCAGACATTTTCGTGCTAGACACAGGACTCCGGGCACCACTTACTATGTTGTAGCAGAAACCTCAAAGACCGACTTTCAAACTGGGAAATGTAGAGTAAGCTTTAACTCTTTGAAAAGAATGGACAGGTCAGAGAGCAGTTTCTTCGAGTGCTTCTTTCTGTTTTTCATTGAACGACATTTCACTTTTTGCCATAGTCCTCAATGTGCTCCAATTATCACTTTTTGGTTTTAAAGGAACAGTGTTCAAATTCTGTCTTATGAAAAGAAAGTTATAACTCCCTGAGTGGAATGCACACATCACCAAGCAGTGTGTCAGAAAGCTTCCTTCCAGTTTTTTCTGACTTTATTACCTCTTTCACCATAGGCCCGAAGGTGATCCCAAATATCCCTTTGCAGATCCATCCATGACGGAGTTTCCAAGCTGAGTAATATAAAGAAAGCTTCATCTATGTGAGATGAGTAAACATAACAAAAAGCAAATTCACAGAAAGCTTCTTTCCAGTTTTTATCTGAAGATATTTCCTTTTTTACCATAGTCCAGAATGTGCTCCCGAAAGTCCCTTCGTGGAACCGTCCATGACAGTTTTGGAGCTGTGTAATGTAAAAAAAAGCTTTATCGATGTGAGATGATTACACATATCACACAGTAGTTTCCTAGAAAGCTTCTTTCCAGTTTTTTTTTTTTTTTTTTTTGAGGCTGTTTCCCTTTTCACCATCGGCATCAACATGGTCCCGAATATCCCTTGGTAGCTGTTTCTCCAAAAGGATTTCCCCCACGCTGTATGAGAAGATAGGTATAACACTGTGAGCGGAATGCACACATCACAAAGCAGTTCCTCGGAAAGCTTCTCTCCAGTTTCGGTCTGAACATATTTCCTTTTCACCATTAGCTGGAAAAAGCTCCCGAATATCCCATCACACGCTAAACATACACAGGGTGAGAAAACTTCTCAATGAAAAGAGAGGCTTAACAGAGCGAGAGTAATTAAGACGACACAGAGCAGTTTCACAGTAACCTTCCTACTGGATTTCTCCTGAAAATATTTCTTTCTCCATATTCTAAGGATCATTCCCAAATGTCCTTCCTCAGATGCCTTAAAAACAGTGATTTCAACCTGCTCAATATAAGGAATGATTTAACTCTATGAGACGAATACACAAATCACAAGGAAGTTGCTCAGAAAGTTTCACTGCATGTTTCATCGGAAGACAATTCCTCGCTCCACATAAGCCTCCGGGCGTCACTAAATATCCCTTGACAGATTCTTCAAATACCGACTTTCGAAACTGAGCAACATAGAGTAAGCATTAACTCTCTGAAGTGAATGCACATATCAGAGAGCAGATTCTTGGAATGCTTCTTCCTCGATTTTATTTCAGCATATTTCACTATTCACCATAGTCCTCAATGCACTCCAAAATATCACATTTTCGGTTTCACAAGAACAGTGTTCAAAAACTGCCTAGTGAGAAAAGTGGTATAGCTCCCTGAGTGGAATGCATTCATCACAAAGTAGTTTCTCAGAAAGCTTTTATGCAGTTTTTATCTGAAGATATCTGTTCTTTCACCATAGGTCTGAATGTGCTCTCGAATGTCCCTTCATGGATCCGTGCATGAAGGTGTTTCCAAACAGCACAATAAAAGAAAGTTTCTAACTCTGTGAGATTAATAAATATATATGACATAAAGCAGTTTCACAGAAATATTCTTTCCACTTTTTGTCTGAGGATAATTCCTTCTTCACCAGAACTGTCCCTATACTCTCAAATGTCTCTTGGTAGCTTTTTCTCCTAAAGGAATTCCGGAATCCTCTAGGAGAAGAAAGGTATATTTCTGTGAGTGGAATGCACACGTCACAAAACAGCTCCTCAGAAAGCATTTTTCCAGTTTCTATCTGACGTCGTTTCCTTTCAAACCGTGAGTCTCCATCTGCTCCTGAATATCCCTTGTCAAACTAAACAAAAACAGTGTTATGATATTGCTCAATGAAAAGAGAAGCTTAACTGTGTGAGCGGAATTCACGTGCTACAGAGCAATTTCACAGAAAGCTTCCTTCTGGTTTCTCTCTGAGGTTATTTCTTTTTCAGGATATTATAAGGAGGTTTCCAAGTGTCCTTTCTCAGATTCCACAGAAACAGTGATTTCAAACTGCTCAATCCAAAGAATGATTTAACTCTATGAGATGAATACAAACATCACAAAAGACTTGCGCAGAAAGCTTCTCTCCAATTTTCGATGGAGACATTTCATTGCTTGACACATGCCTCAGGTACCACTTACTATGCTTTCACAGAACACTCAAAGGACGACTTTCAAACTGGGAAGTGTAAAATAAGCTTAACCCTGTGAAAAGAATGGACATGATAGAGAGCAGTTTCTTCGAGTCTTTCTTTCTGTTTTCTATTACACGACATTTCACTTTTTGCCATAATCTTCCATGTGCTCTGAATATCACTCTTTTGGTTTTAGAGGAACAATGTTCAAAATGTGCCTTATGAGAAGAAAGTTAAACCCCCCTGATTGGAATGCTGACATCGCCAAGCAGTTTTACAGATAGCTTCTCTCCAGTTTTTATGTGACTATATTTTCTCTTTCACCATAGACCCGAATGTGATCCCAAACATGCTTTCGCTGATCCATCCACGAGGGAGTTTCCAAACTGTGTAATGTAAAGAAAGCTTCATCTATGTGAGATGAATAAACATGGCAAAAAGCAGATTCACAGAAAGCTTCTTTCCAGTTTTTATGTGAAGATATTTCCCTTTTCACCATTGTCGTGAATGTGCTCCCGAAGGTCCCTTCGTGGATCCGTCCATGAGAGTTTCCAAGCTGTGTAATGTAAAGAAAGCTTTATCTATGTGAGATGATTACACATATCACAGAGTAGTTTCCTAGAAAGCATTATTCCAGTTTTTGTCTGAGGCTATTTCCTCTTTCACCACTGGCATCAACATGCTCTCGATTGTCACTTGGTACCTGTTTCTTCAAAAGGGTTTCCCCGATGCCGTATGAGAAGAGAGGTATAACACTGGGACAGGAATGCACACTTCACAAAGCAGTTCCTCAGAAAGCTTCTTTCCAGTTTCAATCTGAACATATTTCCCTTTTCATCATAAGCCTCAAAGTGCTCTCAAATATCCTATCACATGCTAATCATACACAGGGTTAGAAAACTGCTGAATGAAAAGAGAGGCTTAACTGAGTGATAGGAATTAGGATGACGCAGAGCAGTTTCACAGAAATCTTCCTCCTGGATACTTCCTGAGGATATTTCTTTCTCCGTAATTAAAGGATCGTTACCAAATGTCCTTCCTCAGATTCCACAAAAACAGTGATTTCAAGATGCTCAATCAAAAGAATGGTTTAACTCTATGAGATGAATACACACATCACAAAGCAGTGGATCAGAAAGATTCTCTGCAGGATTCGTCAGAAGGCATTTCCTTTCTCAGCAGAAGCCTCTGGGCATCTCTAAATATCCCTTCACAGATTCGTCAAAGACAGAGATTCAAAACTGGACAACATTAATTCTGTGAAGTGAATGAACATATCAGAGACCAGATTCTTGGAACCCTTCTTCCTCGATTTTATTTCAGTATATTTCACTATTCACCATAGTCCTCAATGCACTCCATAATATCACGTTTTTGGTTTCACAGGAACAGTATTCAAATGCTGCATTGTGAAAAAAAGAGGTATAACTCCCTGAGTGGAATTAATATATCACAAATTAATTTCTCAGAAAGCTTCTATCCAGTTTTATCTGAATATATCTTCTCTTTCACCTTAGGCCTGAATGTTCTCCCGAATATCCCTTCGCGGAACTGTGCATGACGGAGTTCCCACACTGCATAATATAAGAAAAGTTTTAACTATACGAGATTAATAAATGTATCTAACACAAAGCCATTTCACAGAAATCTTCTTTCCCCTTTTTGTGTGAGGATATTTCCTTTTTCACCATAGCCTTCTCTATATTTCCAAATGTCTCTTGGTAGCTCTTTCTCCAAAAGGGATTCCGGAATCCTCTAGGAGAAGAAAGGTGTATTTCTGTGAGTGGAATGCACACGTCACAAAGCAGCTCCTCAGAAAGCTTCTCTCCAATTTCTATCTGAAGACGTTTCCTTTCTCACGTAAGCCTCAAAGTGCTCCTGTATATCCCTTCATAGACTAAACATATTCAGTGTTATGATACAGCTCAATGGAAAGAGAAGCTTTACTGTGTGAGCAGAATTCACGTGACACAGAGCAGTTTCACAGAATGCTCCCTTCTGGTTTCTTCTGGTTATTTCTTTTTCAGGATATTCTAAAGAGCGTTTCCAAATGTCCTTTCTCAGATTCCACAGAAACAGAGATTTCAAATTGCTCAATGCAAAGAATGATTTAACACTATGAGGTGAATACAAACATCACAAAAGAGTAGTGCAGAAAGCTTCTCTCTGATTTTCCATGGAAGATATCTCCTCGCCTCACACAGGCCACTTACTATCCCTTTGCAGAATCCTCAAAGACCGACTATCAAACTGGGAAATGTAGAGTAAGCTTTAACCCTGTGAAAAGAATGGACATGTCAGAGAGCAGTTTCTTCGAGTGCTTCCTTCTGTTTTATATTAGACGGCATTTCACTTTTTGCCATCATCTTCAATGTGCTCATAATATCACTCTATTGGTTTTACAGGAAGAGTGTCCAAACTGTTTCTTATGACAAAAAAGTTATAACTCTCTGAGTGGAATGCGCACATCACCAAACATTTCTCAGAAAGCTTCTCTCCAATTTTTATCTGACTATATTTCCTCTTTCACCATAGGCCCGAATGTGATCCCAAATATCCCTTCGTGGATCCATCCACGAGGATGTTTCCAAGGTGCGTAATGTAAAGAAAGCTTCATGTTTGTGAGATGAATAAACATATCAAAAAGCAGATTCACAGAAAGCTTCTTTACAGTTTTTATCGGAAGATATTTCCTTTTACACCATAGTCCAGAATGTCCTCTGGAAGGTCCCTTCATGGATCCGTCTATGACAGTTTCCAAGCTGCATAATGTAAATAAAGCTTTACCTATATGAGATGATTACATATATCCCAGAGTAGTTTCCTAGAAAGGTTCTTTCCAGTTTTTTTCTGAGGCTATTTCCCTTTTCACCAATGGCATCAACATGCTCCTGAATATCACTTGGTACCTGTTTATCCAAAAGGGCTTCCTGGACGCTGCATGAGAAGAGAGGTATAATACTGTGATTGAAAAGCAAACATCACAAAACAGTTCCTCAGAAAGCTTCTTTCCAGTTTCGTTCTGAACGTATATCCTTTTCACCATTAGCCTCAATGTGCTCCAGAATATCCCATCACACGCTAAACATACACAGGGCTAGAAAGCTGCCCAATGAAAAGAGAGACTTATCTGAGTAAGGAAAATTAAGACGACACAGAGCAGTTTCACAGAAAGCTTCCTTCTAGATTTTACCTGAGGATATTTCTTTCTATGTATTATAAGGGTCAATCCCAAATGTCCTTCCTCAGATTCTTGAAAAACAGTGATTTCACATTGCTGAATCCAAAGAATGCTTTAACTCTAGGAGACGAATACACACATTGCAAAGCAGTTGCTCAGAACGATTCTCTGCAGGTTTCATTGGAAGACGTTTCCCGCTCACCACAAGCCTCCGGGCGTCACTAAATATCCCTTCACAGATTCTTCAAAGAGAGTTTCAAAACTGGGCAACATAGAGTAAGCATTAACTCCGTGAAGTGAATGCACATATCAGAGAGCAGATCTTGGAACGCTTCTTCCTCGATTTTATTTCAGTGTGTTTGACTATTCACCATAGTCCTCAATGCGTTCCAAAATATCCCTTTTTCAGTTTCACAGGAATAGTGTTCAAACACTTGCTTGTGGGAAAAGAGGTATAACTCCCTGAGTGGAATGCATACATCACAAAGTAGTTTCTCAGAAAGCTTCTATAAGGTTTTTATCTGAAGATATCTCCTCTTTCACCGTAGGCCTGAATGTGCTCCCAAACATCCCTTCAAGGATCTGTGCATGATGGAGTTTCCAAACTGCATAAAATAATTAAGGTTTTAACTATGCGAGATGAATGAATGTAACTAACACAAAGCAGTTTCACAGAAATCTTCTTTCCGGTTTTTGTCTGAGGATATTTCCTTTTTCACCATAGCCTTCCCTATACTCCCGAAGGTCTGTTTTGTAGCTTTTTCTCAAAAAGTGATTCCAGAATCCTCTACGAAAAGAAAGGTATATTTACTTGACTAGAATGCGCACGTCACAAAGCAGCTCCTCAGAAAGCTTCTATCCAGTCTCTATCTGTAGACGTTTCCTTTCTCACCATAAGCCTCAAAGCCCTCCAGAATATCCCTTCATAGACTGAACAAAAACAATGTTATGATATAGGTCAATGAAAAGAGAACCTTAACTATGTCCGCGGAATTCATGTGACACAGAGCAGTTTCACAGAAAGCTTCCTCCAGGTTTCTTTCTGAGGTTATTTCTTTTTCAGGATATTCTAAAGAGCGTTTCCAAATGTCCTTTCACAGATTCCACATAAACAGTGATTTCAAACTGCTCAATCCAAAGAATGACTTAACTCTATGAGATCAATTCAAACATCACAAAAGAGTTGCACAGAAACAGGCCCTCCCATTTTCGATGGAAGATATTTCCTTGCCTCACACAGGCCTCCGGTCCCCCCTTACTATCCCTTTGCAGAACCCTCAAAGACCAACTTTCAAACTGGGAAATGTAGAGTAAGCTTTAACCCTGTGAAAAGAATGGACATGTCAGAGATCAGTTTTTCGAGTGCTTCTTTCTGTTTTTTATTGGAAGACATTTCACTTTTTGCCATAGTTTTCAATGTGCTTCAAACATCACACTTTGGGATTGCTGGAACCGTGTTCAAACTGTGCCTTATGAGAAGAAAGTTGTTACTCTGTGAGTGGAATGCTTACATCACCAAGCAGTTTCTCAGAAAGGTTCTCTCCAGTTTTTATCTGACTATATTTCCTATTTCATCATAGGCCCAAATGTGATCCCAAATATCCACTCGCGTATCCATCCACGAGGGAGTTTCCAAGCTGCATAATGTAAAGAAAGCTTCATCTATGTGAGATGAATAAATATAGCAAAAAGCAGATTCACATAAAGCTTCTTTCCAGTCTTTATCTGAAGATATTTCCTTTTTCACTATAGTCCAGAATGTGCTCCCAAAAGTCCCTTTGAGGTTCCGTCCATGAGCATTCCCAAGCTGCGTAATGTAACCCAAGCTGCGTAATGTAAAGAATGCTTTATCTATGTGAGATAATTACACAGATCACAGAGTAGTTTCCTAGAAAGCTTCTTTCCAGTTTTTGTCTGAGGCTATTTCCCTTGTCACCATCGGCATCAACATGCTCCCGAATATCACTTGGTACCTGTTTCTCCAAAAGGGTTTCCCCGACGTTGTATGAGAAGAGAGGTATAGCAATGTAACTGAAATGCACACATCACAAAGCAGTTCCTCGGAAATCTTCTCTCCACTTTCGGTCTGAACATAATTCCTTTTTCACCGTTAGCCTCAAAGTGTTCCAGAATATCCCATCACATACTAAACATACACAGGGGTAGAAAACTGCTCAATGAAAAGAGAGGCTTATCTGAGTGGGAGGAATTAAGATGACATAGAGTAGTTTCACAGAAAGCTTCCTTCTGGATTTTACCTGAGGATATTTCTTTTTCCATATTCTAATGATCGTTCCCAAATGTCCTTCCTCAGATTCCACCAAAGCAGTGTTTTCAAGCTGCTCAATCCAAAGAATTGTTTAACTCTAGGAGATGAATACACACATCACAAAGTAGTTGCTCAGTACGTTTCTATGCAGGTTTCATTGGAAGACGTTTCTTCACTCACCACATGGTTCTGGGCTTCACTAAATATACCTTCACAGATTCTGTAAAGACAGAGTTTCGAAACTGGGCATCATAGAGTAAGCATTAATTCTGTGAAGGGAATGCACATATCAGAGAGCAGATTCTTGGAACGCTTCTTCCTCGATATTATTTCACTATATTTCACTCCATGCATTCCGAAATATCACATTTTCGGTTTCACAGGAACAGTGTTCAAACACAGCCTTGTGAGAAAAGAGGTATAACTCCCTGAGTGGAATGCATACATCACAAAGTACTTTCTCAGAAAGCTTCTATCCAGTTTTTACCTGAAGATATCTCCTGTTTCACTGTAGGCCTGAATGTGCTCCCGAATATCTCCTCGCAGATCTGTGCATGATGGAGTTTCCAAACTGCATAATATAATTAAAGTTTTAACTATGCGAGACAAATAAATATATCTAACACAAAGCAGTTTCACAATAATCTTATTTCCAGTTTTTGTCTGAGGATATTTCCTTTTTCACCGTAGTCCACTCCCGAATATCTCTTGGTAACTTTTTCTCCAAAAGAGATTCCGGAATCCTGTAGGAGAAGAGTGGTATATTTCGGTGAGTGGAATGCACACGTCACAAAGCAGGTCCGCAGAAAGCTTCTCTCCAGTTTCTATCTGAAGACGTTTCTTTTCTCACTGTCAGGGTCAAATGCGTCCAGAATATCCCTTCACAGACTAAACAAAAACAATGTTATGATACAGCTCAATGAAAAGAGAATCTTAACTGTGTGAGTGGAATTCACGTGACACAGAGCAGTTTCACAGAAAGCTTCCTTCTCGTTTCTCTCTGAGGTTATTTCTTTTTCAGGACATTCTAAAGAGTGTTTCCAAATGTCCTTCCTCAGATTCCACAGGAACAGTGATTTCAAATTGCTCAATCCAAACAATGATTTAACTCTATGAGATCAATACAAACATCACAAAAGAATTGTGCAGAAAGCTTCTCTCAGATTTTCGATGGAAGACATTTCTTTGCCTCATACAGGCCTCAAGTTGCCACTTACTATCCCTTCACAGAACACACAAACACCGACTTTCAATCTGGGTAGAATAAGCTTTAACACTGTGAAAACAATGCACTCGACAGAGAGCAGTTTCTTCGAGTGCTTCTTTCTGCTTTTTATTGGATGACATTAAGACAGACATTAAAGACAGAGTTTTGAAACTGGGCAATATAGGGTAAGCGTTAACTTTGTGAGGTAAATGCCCATATCAGAGAGCAGATTCTTGGAACCCTTCTTCCTCGATTTTATTTCAGTGTATTTCACTCTTTGCCATAGTCCTCAATACATTCCGAAATATCACTTTTTAGTTTTCACAGGAACAGTGTTCAAACACATGCTTGTGAGAAAAGAGGCATATCTACCTGAGTGGAATGCACACATCACAAAGTAGTTTCTCAGAAAGCTTCTATCCAGTTTTTATCTGAAGATATCTCCTCTTTCACCGTAGGCCTGCATGTGCTGCCGATTGTCCCTTTGCAGATCTGGGCATGACGGAGTTTCCAAGCTGCATAATATAATTAAGCTTTTAACTATGCGAGATGAATAAATATATCTAACACAAAGCAGTTTCACAGAAATCTTCTTTCCAGTTTTTGTCTGAGGATATTTCCTTTTTCATCGTAGTCGTCGCTATACTCCCGAATATCCCTTGGTAGCTTTTTCTGCAAAATGGATTTTGGAAACCCCTAGAAGAAGACAGGTATATATCTGTGTGTGGAATGCACATGTCACAAAGCAGCTCCTCAGAAAGCTTCTCTCCAGTTTCTATATGAAGACATTTCCTTTCTCACCATAAGCCTCAAAGCCCTCCAGAATATCCCTTTGCAGACTAAACAAAAGCAGTGTTATGACGCAGCTCATGTAATGAGAAGAATAAGTGTGTGAGTGGAATTCACGTGACACAGAGCAATTTCACAGAAAGCTTTCTTCTGTTTTCTCTCTGAGGTTATTTCTTTTTCAGGATATTCTAAAGAGCGGTTCCAAATATCCTTCCTATGATTCCACAGAAACAGTGATTTCAAACTGCTCAATCCAAAGAATGATTTAACTCTATGAGATCAATAAAAACATCACAAAAGAGTTACGCAGAAAGCTTCTATCTGATTTTCGATGGAAGACATTTTCTTGCCAAACACAGGCCTCCGGTCACCACTTGCTATCCTCATAGACTGACTTTCAAACTGGGAAATGTAGAGTAAGGTTTTACCCTGTGAAAAGAATGGACATGTCAGAGAACAGTTTCTTCTAGTGCTTCTTTCTGTTTTTTATTGGACGACATTTCACTTTTTGCCATAGTCTTCAATGTGCTCCGAATATCACTCTTTTGGTTTTACAGGAACAGTGTTCAAACTGTGCCTTATGAGAAGAAAGTTATAACTCCCTGAGTGGAATGCACACATCACCAAGCAGTTTGTCAAAAAGATTCTCTCCAGTTTTTATCTGACTATATTTCCTATCTCACCATAGGCCTGAATGTCATCCCAAACATCCCTTTGCAGATCCATCGACAATGGAATTTCCAAGCTGCGTTACGTAAAAAAGCTTCATCTATGTGAGATGAATAAACATAGCAAAAATCAGATTCACAGAAAGCTTATTTCCAGTTTTTATCTGAAGATATTTCCTTTTTCACCATAGTCCTGAATGTGCTCCCAAAAGTCCCTTCATGGATCAGTCCATGTGAGGTTCCAAACTGTGTAATGTAAAGAAAGCTTTACCTATGTGAGATGATTACACATATCACAGAGTAATTTGCTAGAAAGCATCTTTCCAGTTTTTGTCTGAGGCTATTTCCCTTTTCACCATCGGCATAAACATGCTCCCGAATATCACTTGGTACCTGTTTCTCCAGAAGGGTTTCTCCGACGCTGTATGAGAAGAGAGATATAACACTGTGAGTGGAATGCACATGTCACAAAGCCGTTCCTCGGAAAGCTTCTCTCCGGTTTCCGTCTGAACATATTTCCTTTTTCACCGTAAGCCTCAAAGTGCTCCCGAATATCCCATCACATGCTAAACATACACAGGGTAAGAAAACTGCTCAATGAAAAGAGAGGCTTAACAGAGTGAGAGGAGTTAAGACGACATGGAGCAGTTTCACAGAAAGGTTCCCTCAGGCTTTTACCTCAGGATATTTCTTTCTCCATAATCTAAGGATCATTGCCAATTGTCCTTCCTCAGATTCCACAAAAATAGTGATTTCAAAACTGTGTAATATAAGAAAAATTTTAACTATGTGAGATGAATAAATATATCTAACGCAAAGCAATTTCACAGAAATCTTCTTTCCAATTCTTGTATGAGGATATTTCCTTTTTCACCATAGCAGTCCCTGTACTCCCGAATGTCTCTTGGTAGCTTTTACTCCAAAAGGGATTCTGGAATCCTCTAGGAGCAGAAAGGTATATTTTAGTGAGTGGAATATACACGTCACAAAGCAGCTCCTCAGAAAGCCTCTCTCCAGTTTCTATCTGAAGATGTTTCCTTTCTCACCACTAATCTCAAAGCGCTCCGGAATGTTCCTTCGCAGAGTAAACAAAAACAGTGTTATGATACAGCTCAATGAAAAGAGAAGCTTAACTGTGTGAGCAGAATTCATGTGACACAGAGCAGTTTCACAGAAAGCTTCCTTCTGGTTTCTCTCTGAGGTTATTTCTTTTTCAGGATATTCTAAAGAGCGTTTCCAAATGTCCTTTCTCAGATTCCACAGAAACAGTGATTTCAAACTGCTCAATCCAAAGAATGATTTAACTCTATGAGATGAAAACAAACATCACAAAAGAGTTGCGCAAAAAGCTTCTCTCCAATTGTCAATGGAGGACATTTCCATGCCTCACACATGCCTCCAGTTGCCACTTACTATCGCTTCGCAGAACCCTCAAAGACCAACTTTCAAACTCGGAAATTTAGAGTAAGCTTTAACCATGTGAAAAGAATGGACATGTCGGAGAACAGTTTCTTCAAGTACTTCTTTCTGTTTTTTAATGGACGACATTTCACTTTTTGCCATAGTCTTCAGTGTGCTATGAATATCATTCTTTTGGATTTACAGGAACAGTGTTCAAACTGTGCCTTATGAGAAGAAAGTTATAACTCCCTGAGTGGAATGCACACATCACCAAGCACTTTCTCAGAAAGCTTCTCTCCAGTTTTTATCTGACTATATTTCCTATTTTACATAGGCCCAAATGCGATCCCAAATATCACTTCGTGGATCCATCCATGAGGGAGTTTCCAAGCTGCATAATGTAAAGAAAGTTTCATCTATGGGAGATGAATAAACAGCAAAAAGCAGGTCGAGAGAAAGCTTCTCTCCAGTTTTTATCTGACTATATTTGCTATTTCACCATAGGCCTGAATATAATCCCAAATATCTTTTCGTGGATCCATCCATGACAGAATTTTCAAGCTGCGTAATGTAAAGAATGCTTCATCTATGTGAGATGAATAAACATGGAAACATGGCAAAAAGCAGATTCACAGAAAGCTTCTTTCCAGTTTTTATGGGAAGTTATTTCCTTTTTCACCATAGTCCAGAATGTCCTCCCGATGGTGCCTTCGTGGATCCGTCCATGACAGTTTACAAGCTGCATAATGTAAAGAAAGCTTTATCTATGTGAGATGATTACACATATCACAGAGTAGTTTCCTAGAAAGCTTCTTCCCAGTTTTTGTCTGAGGCTATTTTCCTTTCCACCATCGGCAACAACATGCTCCTGAATATCACTTGGTACCTGTTTCTCCAAAAGAGTTTCCCCAACGCTGTATGAGAAGAGAGGTATAACAATGTGACTGGAATGCACACGTCACAAAGCAGTTCCTCTGAAAGCTTCTCTCCAGTTTCGGTCTGAATATATTTCCTTTTTCACCGATAACCTCAAAGTGCTCCGGAATATCCCATCAAAAGCTAAACATACACAGGGTTAGAAAACTGTGCAATGAAAAGAGAGGCTTAACTGAGCGAGAGGAATTAAGACGACACAGAGGAGTTTCAGAGAAAGCTTTTTTCTGGATTTTAAGTGAGGATATTTCTTTCTCTGTATTCTAAGGATCGTTCCCAAATGTCCTTCCTCAGATGCCACAAAGACAGTGATTTCAAGCTGATCAATACAAAGAATGGTATAACATTATGAGACGAATACACACATCACAAAGCAGTTGCTCAGAAAGTTTCTCTGCAGGATTCATCAGAAGATGTTTCCTTATTCACCACAAGCCTCCAGGTGTCACTAAATATCCCTTCACAGAGGCTTCATAGACAGAGTTTCGAAACTTGACAACATAAAGTAAGCATTAACTCTGTGAAGTTAATGCACATATCAAAGAGAAGATTCTTATAACACTACTTCCTCAATTGTATTTCAGTATATTTCACTATTCGCCATAGTTCCCAATGTGCCCTGAATATCACTTTTTCGGTTTCAGAGAAACAGTGTTCTAACACTGCCTTGTGTGAAGAGAGGTATAAGTCCCTGAGTGGAATGCATGCACCACAAAGTAGTTTCTCAGAAAGCTTCTATCCAGTTTTTATCTGAAGATATCTCCTCTTTCACCGTAGGTCTGAATGTGCTCCCGAATGTCCCTTCGTGGATCCGTTCATGACGGAGTTTCTAAACTGCGTTATATAGGAAAAGTTTTAAGTATGTGAGATGAATAAGTATATCTAACACAAAGCAGTTTCACAGAAACTTTCTTTCCAGTTTCTGTCTGACAGTATTTCCTTTTTCAGCATATCCATCTCTATAGTCCCGAGTGTCTCTCTGTAGCTTTTTCTCCAAAAGGAAATCCGAAATCCTCTATGATACGAAAGGTATATATCTGTGAGTGGAATGTACATGTCACAGGGCAGTTCCACAGAAAGCTTTTCTCCAGTTTGTGTCTAAAGATGTTTCCTTTATCACCATAACCCTTGAAGTGCTCCAGAATATCCCTTCGCAGACTAAACAAAAACAGTGTTATGATACTGATCAATGAAAAGAGAATCTTAACTGTGTGAGAGGAACTCACGTGACACAGAGTAGCTTAACAGAAAGCTTCCTTCTGGATTCTCTCTCATAATATTTGTTTTCAGGGTATACTAAAGAGCATTTCCAAACGTTCTTTCTCATATTCCAAAGAAGCAGTGATTTGAAACTGCTCAATCCAAGAATGATTTAACTCTCTGAGATGAATGCAAACATCCCAAAAGAGTTGCCCAGACAGCTTCTCTCCAATTTTCAATGGAGGACATTTTCTTGCTAGACACAGGCCTCTGGTCACCACTTACTATCTCCTAGCAGAAATCTCAAAGACCGACTTTCAAACTGGGAAATGTAGAGTAAGCTTTAACCCTGTGAAAAGAATGGACATATCAGAGAGCAGTTTCTTCGAGTGCTTCTTTCTGTTTTTTATTGAACAACATTTCACTTTTTGCCATTGTCCTCAATGTGCTCCGATTATCACTTTTTGGTTTAAAGAAACAGTGTTCAAACTGTGCATCATGAGAAGACAGTTATAACTCCCTGAGTGGAATGCACACATCACCAGGCAGTGTCTCAGAAAGCTTCCTTCCAGTTTTTATCTGACTGTATTTCCTCTTTCACCATAGGCCCGAAGGTGATCCCAAATATCCCTTCGTGGATCCATCCATGAGGGAGTTTCCAACCTGCGTAATATAAAGAAAGCTTCATCTATGTGAGATGAGTAAACATAGCAAAAAGAAAATTCACAGAGAGCTTCTTTCCAGTTTTTATCTGAAGGTATTTCCTTTTTCTCCATAGTCAAGAATGTGCTCCCGAAGGTCCCTTCGTGGATCCGTCCATGACAGTTTCCGAGCTGCGTAATGTAAGGAAAGCTTTATCGATGTGAGATGATTACACATATCACACAGTAGTTTCCTAGAAAGCTTCTTTCCAGTTTTTTTCTGAGGCTATTTCCCTTTTCACCATCAGCATCAACATGCTCCTGAATATCCCTTGGTACCTATTTCTCCAAAAGGGTTTCCCCCACGCTGTATGAGAAGAGAGGTATAACACTGTGAGTGGAATGCACACATCACAAAGCAGTTCCTCGGAAAGCTTCTCTCTAGTTTCGGTCTGAACATATTTCCTTTTTCACCATTAGCTGGAAAAAGCTCCTGAATATCCCAACACATGCTAAACATACACAGGGCTAGAAAACTTCTCAATGAAAAGAGAGGCTTAATGGAGTGAGAGTAATTAAGATGACACAGAGCAGTTTCACAGTAACCTACCTACTGGATTTCTCCTGAGGATATTTCTTTCTTCATATTCTAAGGATCATTCCCAAATGTCCTTCTTCAAATGCTGCAAAACAGTGCTTTCAACCTGCTCAATCCAATGAATGATTTAACTCTTTGAGACGAATACACAAATCACAAGGAAGTTGTTCAGAAAGTTTCACTACATGTTTCATCGGAAGACAATTCCTCGCTCCACATAAGCCTCCGGGCGTCACTAAACATCCCCTGATAGATTCTTCAAATACAGAGTTTTGAAACTGAGCAACATAGAGTAAGCATTAACTCTCTGAAGTGAATGCACATATCAGAGAGCAGATTCTTGGAATGCTTCTCCTCGATTTTATTTCAGCATATTTCACTATTCACCATAGTCCTCAATGCGCTCCAAAATATCACATTTTCGGTTTCACAAAAACAGTGTTCAAAAACTGCCTTGTGAGAAAAGTGGTAGAACTCCCTGAGTGGAGTGTGATGCATACATCACAAAGTGGTTTCTCAGAAAGCTTCTATCCAGTTTTTATCTGAAGTTATCTGCTTTTTCCCCATAGGCCTGAACGTGCTCTCGAATATCCCTTCACGGAACCGTGCATGAAGGTGTTTCCAAACAGCACAATAAAAGAAAGTTTCTAACTATGCGAGATTAATAAATAAATATAACATAAAGCAGTTTCACAGAAATATTCTTTCCACTTTTTGTCTGAGGATATTTCCTTCTTCACCAGAGCCGTCTCTATACTCTCGAATGTCTCTTGGTAGCTTTTTCTCCGAAAGGGATTCCGGAATCCTCTAGGAGAAGAAAGGTATATTTCTTCCTAGGTTTTATTTCAGTATATTTCACTATTTGCCATAGTCCCCAATGCACTCCGAAATATCACCTTTTTGATTTCACAGGAACAGTGTTCAAACGCTGCCTTGTGAAAAAAAGAGGTACAACTCCCTGAGTGGAATGCGTATATCACAAAGTAATTTCTCAGAAAGCTTCTATCCAGTTTTATCTGAATATATCTTCTCTTTCACCGTAGGCCTGAATGTTCTCCCGAATGTCCCTTCACAGAACTGTGCATGATGAAGTTTCCAAACTGCGTAATATAAGAAAAGTTTTAACTATGCGAGATTAATAAATATATCTAACACAAAGCCGTTTCACAGAAATCTTCTTTCCAGTTTTTGTGTGAGGATATTTCCTTTTTCACCATAGCCCTCTCTATACTTCCAAATGTCTCTTGGTAGCTCCTTCTCCAAAAGGGATTCTGGAATCCTCTAGGAGAAGAAACGTATATTTCTGTGAGTGGGATGCACACGACACAAAGCAGCTCCTCAGAAAGCTTCTCTCCAGTTTCAATCTGAAGACGTTTCCTTTCTCACGTAACCCTCATAATGCTCCTGAATATCCCTTCACAGACTAAACAAATTCAGTGTTACGATACAGCTCAATGGAAAAAGAAGCTTAACTGTGTGAGCAGAATTCATGTAACACAGAGCAGTTTCACAGAAAGCTTCCTTCTGGTTTCTGTCTGAGGTTATTTCTTTTTCAGGATATTCTAAAGAGCGTTTCCAAATGTCCTTTCTCAGATTTCACAGAACCAGTGATTCCAAACTGCTCAATCCAAAGAATGATTTAACTCTATGAGATCAATTCAAACATCAAAAAAGTGTTGCGCAGAAAGCTTCTCTCCGATTTTCGATGGAAGACATTTCCTTGCCTCACAAAGGCCTCTGGTTGCAACTTACGATCCCTTTGCAGAAGCCTCAAAGACTGACTTGCAAACTGGGAAATGTAGTGTAAGCTTTAACCCTGTGAAAATAAGGGACATGTCAGAGAGCAGTTTCTCCGAGGGCTTCTTTCTGTTCCTTATTGGATGCCATTTCACTTTTGCCATAGTCTTCAAAGGGCTACGATTATCACTCTTTTGGTTTCACAGGAACAGTGTTCAAACTGTGCCTTATGAGAAGAAAGTTATAACTCCCTGAGTGGAATGCACACATCACCAAGGAGTCTCTCAGAAAGCTTCCCTCCAGTTTTTATCTGACTGTATTTGTTATTTCACCATAGGCCCGAATGTGAACCCAAATATCCCTTCGTGGATCCATCCACGAGGGAGTTTCCAAGCTGCATAATGGAAAGAATACTTCATCCATGTGAGATGAATAAACATAGCAAAAAGCAGCTTCACAGAAAGCTTCTTTCCAGTTTTTCTCTGAAGATATTTCCTTTTTCACTATAGTGGAGAATGTGTTCCCGAAGGTCCCTTCGTGGATCGGTCCATGACAGTTTCCAAGCTTTGTAATGTAAAGAAAGCTTTATCAATGTGAAGTGATTACACATATCACAGAGTTGTTTCATAGAAAGGTAATTTCCAAGTTCTGTCTGAGGCAATTTCCCTCTTCACCAACGGCATCAAAATGCTCCCGAATATCACTTGATACCTGTTTCTCCAAAAGGGATTCCCCGACGCTGTATGAGAAGAGAGGTATATAACTGTGACTGGAATATACGTGTGCACACGTGTGACGTGTGCACACGTCACAAAGCAGTTTCTCCGAAAGCTTCTCCCCAGTTTCGGTCTGAACATACTTCCTTTTCACCGTTAGCCTCAAACTGATCCCGAATATCCCATCACACGCTAAACATACACAGGGCCAGGAAACCCTCTCAATGAAAAGAGAGGCTTATCTGTGTGAGAGGAATTAAGACGACACAGAGAAGTTTCACAGAAAACTTCCTTCTGGATATTACCTGAGGATATTTCTTTCTCCATATTCTAAGGATCATTCTCAAATGTCCTTCCTCAGATGCCACAAAACAGTGATTTCAAACTGTGAAATCTAAAGAATGGTTTAACTCTATGAGATGAATATACACATCGCAAACCAGTTGCTCAGAACGTTTCTCTGCAGGTTTCATTGGAAGACGTTTCCTCACTCACCACAGGCCTCCAGGTGTCACTAAATATCCCTTCACAGATTCTTCATAGACACAGTTTCGAAACTGGGCAACATGGAGTAAGCATTAACTCTGTAAAGTGAATGCACATATCACTGTTAGCCTCAAAGTGCTCCCGAATATCCCATCACACGCTAAACATACACAGGGCTAGAGAACTGCTCAATGAAAAGAGAGGCTTATCTGAGTGAGAGGAATTAAGACGACAGAGAGCAGTTTCACAGAAAGCTTCCCTCTGATTTTACCTGAGGATATTTCTTTCTCTATTTTCTAAGGATCGTTCCCAAATGTCCTTCCTCAGATTCCACAAAAAGAGTGATTTCAAGCTGCTCAATACAAAGAATGGTTTAACTCTAGGAGACGACTACACACATCGCAAAGTATTTGCTCAGAACGTTTCTCTGCAGGTTTCTTGGGAAAGCATTTCCTCACTCACCACAAGCCTCCAGGCGTCACTAAATATCCCTTCACATATTCTTCAAAGACAGAGTTTTGAAACTGGGCAACAGAGGAAGCATTAACTCTGTGAAGTGAATGCATATATCAGAGAGCAGATACTTGGAATGCTTCTTCCTCGTTCTTATTTCAGTATATTTCACCATTCACCATAGCTCTCAATGCGTTCTGAAATATCACTTTTTGTGTTTCACAGGAAGAGTGCTCAAACACTGCCTTGTGAGAAAAGAGGTATAACTCCCTGAGTGGAAATCATACATCACATAGTAGTTTCTCAGAAAGCTTCTATCCAGTTTTTATCTGAAGATATATCCTCTTTCACCATAGGGCTGAATATCTTCCCGAATGTGCCTTCGTGGATCTGTGTTGACGGAGTTTCCAATCTGCATAATATAATTAAAGTTTTAAGTATGCGAGACGAATAAATATATTTAACACAAAGCAGTTTCACAGAAATATTCTTTCCAGTTTTTGTCTGAGGATATTTCCTTCTTCACCATAGTTGTCACTATACTCCTGAATATCTCTTGGTACCTTTTCTCCAAAAGGGATTCTGGAATCCTCTAGGAGAATAAACATATATCTCTGTGAGTGGGATGCACACGTCACAAAGCAGCTCCTCAGAAAGATTCTCTCCAGTTTCTCTCTGAAGATATTTCCTTTTGCTCTCTAAGCCTGAAAGCCCTCCAGAATATCCCTTCGCAGACTAAACAAAAACAGTGTTATGATACAGCTCAATGAAAAGACAAGCTTAACTGTGGGAGCGGAATTCACATGACACAGAGCAGTTACACAGAAAGCTTCCTTCTGGTGTCTCTCTGAGGTTATTTCTTTTTCAGGATATTCTAAAGAGCGTTTCCAAATGTCCTTTCTCAGATTCCACAGAAGCAGTGATTTTAAATTACTCAATGCAAAGAATGATTTAACACTATGAGCTGAATACAAGCATCACAAAAGAGTTGCGCCGAAAGTTTCTCTCCGATTTTCGATGGAAGATATTTCCTTGCCTCAAACAGGCCTCCGGTCGCCACTTACTATCCCTTCACAGAAACCTCAAAGACCGACTTTCAAACTGGGTAGAGTAAGGTTTAACCCTGTGAAAAGAATGGACATGTCAGAGAGCAGTTTCTTCGAGTGCTTCTTCTGTTTTTTATTGGACGGCGTTTCACTTTTTGCCATCGTCTTCAATGTGCTCGGTATATCACTCCATTGGTTTTACAGGAACAGTCTCCAAACTGTTCCTCAGGAGAAAAAAGTTATAGCTCCCTGAGTGGAATGCGCACATCACCAAACATTTCTCAGAAAGCTTCTCTCCAATTTTTATCTGACTATATTTCCTCTTTCACCATAGGCCCGAATGTGATCCCAAATATCCTTTCACAGATTCATCCACGAGGAAGTTTCCAAGGTGTGTAATGTAAAGAAAGCTTCATGTTTGTGAGATAAATAAGCATATCAAAAAGCAGATTCACAGAAAGCTTCTTTACAGTTTTTATCTGAAGATATTTCCTTTTACACCATAGTCCAGAATGTGCTTCGGAAGGTCCCTTCGTGGATCCGTCTATGACAGTTTCCAAGCTGCATAATGTAAATAAAGCTTTACCTATATGAGATGATTACACATATCCCAGAGTAGTTTCCTAGAAAGGTTCTTTACAGTTTTTTTCTGAGGCTATTTCCTTTTCACCAATGGCATCAACATGCTCCTGAATATCACTTGGTACCTGTTTCCCCAAAAGGGCATCCCAGACGCTGCATGAGAAGAGAGGTATATCACTGTGACTGAAATGCAAACATCACAAAGCAGTTTCTCAGAAAGTTTCTTTCCTGTTTCGTTCTGAACATAAATCCTTTTTCACCGTTAGCCTCAAAGTGCTCCCGAATATCCCATCACACGCTAAACATGCACAGGGCTAGAAAGCTGGCCAATGAAAAGAGAGACTTATCTGAGTGAGAAAAATTAAGACGACACAGAGCAGTTTCACAGAAAGCTTCCTTCTGGATTTTACCTGAGGATATTTCTTTCTCCGTATTATAAGGGTCGATCGCAAATATCCTTCCTCAGATTCTTCAAAAGCAGTGATTTCACATTGCTGAATCCAAAGAATGCTTTAACTCTAGGAGACGAATACACACATTGCAAAGCAGTTGCTCAGAACCATTCTCTGCAGGTTTCATCAGAAGACGTTTCCCTGCTCACCACAAGCCTCCGGGCGTCACTAAATGTCCCTTCACAGATTCTTCAAAGAGAGTTTCGAAACTGGGTAATGTAGAGTAAGCATTAACTCCGTGAAGTGAATGCACATATCAGAGAGCAGATTCTTGGAACGCTTGTTCCTGGATTTTATTTCAGTATGTTTGATTATTCGCCATAGTCCTCAATGCGTTCCGAATTATCCCTTTTTCGGTTTCACAGGAAAAGTGTTCAAACACTTGCTTGTGGGAAAAGAGGTATAACTCCCTGAGTGGAATGCATACATCACAAAGCAGTTTCTCAGAAAGTTTCTATCCAGTTTTTATCTGAAGATATCTGCTCTTTCTCCGTATGCCTGGATGTGCTCCCAAACGTCCCTTCATGCGTCTGTACATGATGGAGTTCCCAAACTACGGAATATAATTAAAGTGTTAACTATGCGAGATGAATGAATATATCTAACACAAGGCAGTTTCACAGAAATGTTCTTTCCGGTATTTTTCTGAGGATATTTCCTTTTTCACCATAGCCTTCCCTATACTCCCGAATATCTCTTGGTAGCTTTTTCTCCAAAAGGGGTTCCGGAATCCTCTAGGAGAACAAAGCTATATTTCTGTGAGTGGAATGCACACGTCACAAAGCAGCTCCTCAGAAAGATTCTCTCCAGTTTCTATCTGTAGACGTTTCTTTTCTCACCTAAGCCTCCAAGCCCTCCAGAATATCCCTTCACAGACTAAACAAAAACAGTGTTATGATGCAGCTCAAGGAAAAGAGAAGCTTAACTGAGTGAGTGGAATTCACGTGACACAGAGCAGTTTCACAGAAAGCTTCCTTCTGGTTTCTCTCTGAGGTTATTTCTTTTTCAGGATTTTCTAAAGAGCATTTCCAAATATCCTTTCTCAGATTCCACAGAAACAGTGATTTCAACTGCTCAAACCAAAGAATGATTTAACTCTATGAGATGAATACAAACATCACAAAAGAGTTGTGCAAAAACTTCTCTCTGATTTATGATTTAAGACATTTCCTTGCCTCACTATGGCCACAGGTCACCACTTACGATCCCTTCGCAGAACCCTCAAAGACCTACTTTCAAACTGGGAAATGTAGAGTACGATTTAACCCTGTGAAAAGAATGGAGTCAGAGAGCCGTTTCTTCGAGTGCTTCTCACTGTTTTTTATTGGACGTCATTTCACTTTTTGCCATAATCTTCAATGTGCTCTGAATATCACTCTTTTGGTTTAAAAGTAAAAGTGTTCAAACTGTGCCTTATGAGAAGAAAGATATAACACCCTGAGTTATTTCAATCTGCTCAATCCAAAGAACGGTTTAAATGTATGAGATGAATACACACATCGCAAAGCAGTTGCTCAGAACGTTTCTCTGCAGGTTTCATCGGAAGACGTTTCCTCGCTCACCACAGGCCTCTGGGAGTCACTAAATATCCCTTCACAGATTGTTCAAAGACAGAGTTTCGAAACTGGACAACTTATAGTAAGCATTAACTCTGGGAATTGAATGCACACATCTGATAGCAGATTATTGGAATGCTTTTTCCTCGATTTTATTTCAGTGTATTTCACTACTCGCCATAGTCCTCAATGCGTTCCAAAATATCACTGTTTCGGATTCACAGGAACCATTTTTCAAACACAGCCTTGTAAGAAAAGAGGTACAACTCCCTGAGTGGAATGCATACATCACAAAGTAGTTTCTCAGAATGATTCTATCCAGTTTTTATCTGAAGATATCTCTTCTTTCACAGTAGGGCTGAATGTGCTCCCGAATGTCCCTTCATGGATCTGTGCATGACGGAGTTTCCAAACTGTGTAATACATTTAAAGTTTTAACTATACGAGATGAATAAATATATCTAACACAAGGCAGTTTCACAGAAATCTTCTTTCCAGTATTTGTCTGAGGATATTTCATTTTCACCAGAGTCGTCACTATTCTCCCGAATATCTCTTGGTAGCTTTTTCTCCAAAAGGGATTCGGAATCCTCTAGGAGAAGAAAGGTATGTTTCTGTGAGTGGAATGTACACGTCACAAAGCAGCTCCTCAGAAAGATTCTCTCCAGTTTCTATCTGAAGACATTTCCTTTCTCACCTTAAGCCTCCAAGCCCTCCAGAATATCCCTTCTCAGACTAAACAAAAACAGTGTTATGATACAGCTCAATGAAAAGAGAAGCTTAACTGTGTGAGCAGAATTCATGTGACACAGAGCAGTTTCACAGAAAGCTTCCTTCTGGTTTCTCTCTGAGGTTATTTCTTTTTCAGGATATTCTAAAGATCGTTTCCAAATGTCCTACCTCAGATTCCACGGAAACAGTGATTTAAAACTGCTCAATCCAAAGTGTGATTTAACTCTATGAGATGTATACAAACATCACAGAAGAGTTGTGCAGAAAGCTTCTCTCTGATTTTCGATGGAAGACACTTCCTTGCCTCACACAGGCCTCCAGTTGCCACCTACTATCCCATTGCAGAAACCTCAAAGACCGACATTCAAACTGCGAAATGTAGAGTAAGCTTTAACCCCATGAAAAAAATGGAGAAGTCAGAGAGCAGTTTCTTCTAGTGCTTCTTTCTGTTTCTTATTGGATGACATTTCACTTTTACCATAGTCTTCAATGTGCTCAGAATATCGATCTCTTGGTTTCACAGGAACAGTGTTCAAACTCTGCCTTATGAGAAGGAAGTTAAAAGTCCCTGAGTGGAATGCACACATCACCAAGCAGTTTCTCAGAAAGCTTCTCTCCAGTTTTTATCTGACTATATTTCCTAGTTCACCATAAGCCCAAAGGTGATCCCAAATATCCCTTCGTGGATCCATCCACGAGGTTAATTCCAAGCTATGTAATGTAAAGAAAGCTTCATCTATGTGAGATGAGTAAACATAGCAAAAAGAAGATTCACAGAAAGCTACTTTCTAGTTTTTCTCCGAAGATATTTCCTTTTGCACCATAGTCCAGAATGTGCTCCTGAAGGTCCCTTCTGGGATCCGTCCATGACAGTATCTGAGCTGCGTAATGTAAAGAAAGCTTTATCTATGAGATGATTACAGATATCACAGAGGAGTTTCCTAAAAAGCTTCTTTCCAGTTTTTGTCTGAGGCTATTTCCCTTTTCTCCATCGTCATCAACATGCTCCCAAATATCACTTGGTACCTGTTTCTCCAAAAGGGTTTCCCTGACGCTGTATGAGAAGAGAGGTATAACACTGTGACTGGAATGCACACGTCACAAAGCAATTCCTCGGAAGGCTTCTCTCCAGTTTCGTCTGAACATATTTCCTTTTTCACCGTTAGCCTCAAAGTGCTCCCAAATATCGCATCACACGCTAAACATACACACGGCTAGAAAACTGTTCAATGAAAAGAGATGCTTATCTGAGTAAGAGGAATTAAGACTACACAGAGCAGCTTCACAGAAAGCTTTCTTCTGGATTTTACCTGAGTTTATTTCTTTCTCCATATTCTAAGGATCGTTCCTAAATGTACTTCCTCAGATTCCACAAAAACAGTTATTTCAAGCTGCTTAATTCAAAGAAAGGTTTAACTCAAGGAGACGAATACACACATCGCAAAGCAATAGTTCAGAACGTTTCTCTGCAGGTTTTATCAGAAGAGGTTTCCTCGCTCACCACAAGCCTCCGGCCGTCACTAAATATCCCTTCACATATTCTTCAAAGACAGAGTTTTGAAACTGGGCAACAGAGAGGAAGCATTAACCCTGTGAGGTGAATGCACATATCAGAAAGCAGATTCTTGGAACCCTTCTTCCTCGATTTTATTTTGGTATATTTCACTATTCGCCATAGCCCTCAATGCATTCTGAAATATCACTTTTTCGGTTTCATAGGAACAGTGTGTAAACACTGCCTTGTGAGAAAAGAGGTATAACACCTTGAGTGTAATACATACATCACAAAGTAGTTTCTTAGAAAGCTTCTATCTGGTTTTTATCTGAGGGTATCTCCTCTTTCACTGTAGGTCTGAATGTTCTCCCGAATGTCCCTTCGCAGATGTGTGCATGATGGAGTTTCTAAACTGCGTAATATAATTACAGTTTTATCTATGTGAGACTAATAAATATATCTAACACAAAGCAGTTTCACAGAAATCTTCTTTCCAGTTTTTGTCTGAGGATATTTCCATCTTCGCCACAGTCATCACTGTGCTCCATAATATCTCTTGGTAGCTTTTTCTCCAAAAGGGATTCCGGAATCCTCTAGGAGAAGAGAGGTATATTTCTGTGAGTGAAATGCACACGTCACAAAGCAGCTCTTCAGAAAGCTTCTCTCCAGTTTCTATCTGAAGACGTATTCTTTCTCACTGTAAGCCTCAAAGCCCTCCAGCATATCCCTTCACAGGCTGAACAAAAACAGTGTTATGATACAGCTAATTGAAAAGAGAAGCTTAACTGTGTGAGCGGAATTCACGTGACACAGAGCAGTTTCCCAGTAAGCTTCCTTCTGGTTTCACTCTGTGGTTATTTCTTTTTCAGGATATTGTAAAGAGCTTTTCCAAATGTCCTTTTACAAATTATACAGAAACAGGGATTTCAAACTGTTCATTCCAAAGAACCATTTAATGGTATGAAATGAATACAAACTTCACAAAATAGTTGCACAGAAACTTCTCTCCTATTTTCGATGGAGGACATTTTCTTGCTAGACACAGGCCTCTGGTTGTCACTTACTAACCCTTTGCAGAACTGTCAAAGACCGACTTTCAAACAGGGAAATGTAGAGTAAGCTTTAACCCTGTGGAAAGAATGGACATTTGAGAGCAGTTTATTCGAGTGCTTCTTTCTGCTTTTTATTGGATGCCATTACACTTTTTGCCATAGTCTTCAAAGTGCTCCAAATATCACTCTTTTTGTTTCACAGGAACAGTGTTCCAATTGTGCCTTATGAGAAGAAAGTTGTAATTGCCTGAGTGGAATGCACACATCACCAAGCAGTTTCTCAGAAAGCTTCCATCCAGTTTTTATATGACTATATTTGTTATTTCACCATAGGCTCGAATGTGATCCCAAATATCCCTTCGCAGACCCATCCACGAGGGAGTTTCCAAACCGCACAATGTAAAGAAAGCTTCATCCATGTGAGATGAATAAACATAGCAAAAAGCAGCTTCACAGAAAGCTTCTTTTCAGTTTTTCTCTGAAGATATTTCCTTTTTCACTATAGTGGAGAATGTGTTCCCGAAGGTCCCTTCGTGGATCGGTCCATGACAGTTTCCAAGCTTTGTAATGTAAAGAAAGCTTTATCGATGTGAGATGATTACATATATCACAGAGTTGTTTCATAGAAAGCTTCTTTCGAGTTTTTCTCTGAGGCTATTTCCCTTTTCACCGTCAGCATCAACATGCTCCCCAGTATCACTTGGTACCTGTTTCTCCAAAACGGTTTCCCAGACGCTGTATGAGAAGAGAGGTATAACACTGTGACTGGAATGCACACGTCACAAAGAAGTTCCTTGGAAAGCTTCTCTCCAATTTCGATCTGAACATATTTTCACCATTAGCCTCAAAGTGCTCCCGAATATCCCATCACACTCTAAACATACACGGGGCTAGAAAACTGCTCAATGAAAAGAGAGGCTTATCTGAGTGAGAGGAATTAAGACAACACAGAGCAGTTTCACAGAAAGCTTCCTTCTGGATTTTACATGAGGATATTTCTTTCTCCATATCCTATGGATCGTTCCCAAATGTTCTTCCTATGATTCCATAAAAACGGTGATTTCAGGCTGTTCAATCCAAAGAATTGTTTAACTATAGAAGACGAATACACATATCACAAAGCAGTTCCCAGATTGTTTCTCTGCAGGTTTCATCGGAAGGGTTACCTCCCTCACCACAATCTCCCAACGTCACTAAATATCCTTTCACAGATTATTCAAAGGCAGAGTTTCGAAACTAGGCAACATAGAGGAAGCATTAACTCTGTAAAGTGAATGCACATATCAGAGAGCAGATTCTTGGAATGCTTCTTCCTGGATGTTATTTCACTGTATTTCACTCCATGCGTTCCGAAATATCACATTTTCGATTTCACAGGAACAGTGTTCAAACACAGCCTTGTGAGAAAAGAGGTATAACTCCCTGAGTGGAATGCATACATCACAAAGTAGTTTCTCAGAAAGCTTCTGTCCAGTTTTTACCTGAAGATATCTCCTCTTTCACCGTAGGCCTGAATGTGCTCCCGAATATCTCCTCACGGATCTGTTCATGACGGAGTTTCCAAACTGAATAATATAATTAAAGTTTAAGTATGCGAGATGAATAAATATATCTAACACAAAGCAGTTTCACAGTTATCTTCTTTCCACTTTTTGTCTGAGGATATTTCCTTTTTGACCATAGTGCACTCCCGAATATCTCTTGGAAACTTTTTCTCCAAAAGAGATTCCGGAATGCTGTAGGAGAAGAATGGTATATTTCTGTGAGTGGAATGCACACGTCAGAAATCAGGTCCTCAGAAAGCTTCTCTCCAGTTCCTATCTGAAGACGTTTCGTTTCTCACCATCAGAGGCAAAGCCCTCCAGAATATCCCTTCGCAGAATAAACAAAACAATGTTATGATATACCTCAATGAAAAGAGAAGCTTAACTGTGTGAGCGGAATTCACGTCACAAAAAGCAGTTTCACAGAAAGCTTCTTCCTGCTTTCTCTCTGAGGTTATTTCTTTTTCAGGATATTCTAAAGAGCGTTTCCAAATGTCCTTTCTCAGATTCCACAGAAACAGTGATTTCTAACTGCTCAATCCAAAGAATGATTTAACTCTATGTGATGAATACAAACATCACAAAAGGGTTGCGCAGAAACCTTCTCTCCGACTTTCGATGGAAGACATTTCCTTGCCTCACATAGGCCTCCAGTCGCCACTTACTATCCCTTCGCAGAACCCTCAAAGACTGACTTTCAAACTGGGAAATGTAGAGTAACATTTAAACCTGTGAAAAGAAGGACATGTCAGAGAGCAGTTTCTTCTAGTGCTTCTTTCTGTTTTTTATTGGACGTCATTTCACTTTTTGCCATAGTCTTCAATGTGCTCCGAACATCACACTTTTGGATTACAGGAACAGTGTTCAAACTATGCCTTATGAGAAGAAAGTTGTTACTCCGTGAGTGGAATGCTCACATCACCAAGCAGTTTCTCAGAAAGCTTCTCTCCAGTTTTTATCTGACTATATTTCCTATTTCACCATAGGCCTTAACGTGATTCCAAAGATCCCTTCGCGGGTCCATCCACGAGGGAGTTTCCTAGCTGCATAATATAAAGAAAGCTTCATCTATGTGAGATGAATGAACATGGCAAAAACAGATTCACAGAAAGCTTCTTTCCAGTTTTTATCGGAAGATATTTCCTTTTTCACCATAGTCCATAATGTGTTCCCGAAGGTCCCTTCGTGGATCCGTCCATGACAGTTTCCAAGCAGTGTAATGTAAAGAAACCTTTATCTATGTGTGGTGATTACACATATCACAGAGTAGTTTCGTAGAAAGCTTCTTTCCAGTTTTTTTCTGAGGCTATTTCCCTTTTCACCATCAGCAACAAGATGTTCCCGAATATTACTTGGTACCCGTTTCTCCAAAAGGGTTTCCCCGACACTGTATGAGAAGAGAGTTATAACACTCTGCCTGGAATGCACATGTCACAAAGCTGTTCCTCTGAAAGTTTCTCTCCTGTTTCGGTCTGAACATATCTCCTTTTTCACCGATAGCCTCAAAGTGCTCCGGAATATCCCATCAAATGCTAAACATACACAGGGTTAGAAAACTACTCAATGAAAAGAGAGTCTTAATGGAGTAAGAGGAATTAAGATGACACAGAGTAGTTTCAGAGAAAGCTTCCTTCTGGATTTCAACTGAGGATATTTCTTTCTTCTTATTTTAAGGATCGTTCCCAAATGTCCTTCCTCAGATGCCATTAAAACAGTCATTTCAACTGCTCAATACAAGGAATGGTATAACCTTATGA
Source organism: Piliocolobus tephrosceles (assembly GCF_002776525.5). Taxonomy (NCBI): domain Eukaryota; kingdom Metazoa; phylum Chordata; class Mammalia; order Primates; family Cercopithecidae; genus Piliocolobus; species Piliocolobus tephrosceles. The sequence continues at coordinate 88,155,497 of NC_045448.1, read as the reverse complement.
GACGAATACACACATCACAAAGCAGTTGCTCAAAATGTTTCTCTGCAGGATTCATCGGAAGACGTTTCCTTATTCACCACAAGCCTCCGGGAGTCACTAAATATCCCTTCACAGATTCTTCAAAGACAGAGTGTCGAAACTGGGCAACGTAGAGTAAGAATTAACTCTGTGAAGTGAATGCACATATCAGAGAGAAGATTCTTGGAACACTTCTTCCTCGATTTTCTTTTAGTATACTTCACTATTCGCCATAGTCTTCAATGTGCCCCGAATATCACTTTTTCGGTTTCACAGGTACAGTGTTCTAACACTGCCTTGTGTGAAATGAGATATAAGTCCCTGAGTGGAATGCATACACCACAATGTAGTATCTCAGAAAGCTTCTATCCAGTTTTTATCTGAAGATATCTCCTCTTTCAGCATAGGCCTGAATGTCCTCCCGAATGTCCCTACGTGGATCCGATCATGATGGTGTTTCTAAACTGGGTAATATAAGAAAAGTTTTAACTATGCGAGATGAATAAGTTTATCTAACACAAAGCAGTTTCACAGAAAACTTCTTTCCAGTTTTCGTCTGAGGATATTGCCTTTTTCACCATATCCGTCCGTACGCTACCGAATGTCTCTTGGTAGCTTTTTCTCCTAAAGGAATTCCGGAATCCTCTATGATATGAAAGGTATATTTCTGTGAGTGGAATGCACATGTCACAAGGCAGCTCCACAGAAAGTTTCTCTCCAGTTTCCGTCTAAAGTTGTTTCTTTTCTCACTGTAACCCTCGAAACATTTCAGAATAACCCTTCGCAGACTAAACAAAAACAGTGTTATGATACAGCTCAATGAAAAGAGAAGTGTAACTTTTTGAGCGGAATTCACGTGACACAGAGCAGTTTCACAGAAAGCTTCCTTCTGGTTTCTCTCTGAGGTTATTTCTCTTTCAGGATATTTTAAAGAGCGTTTCCAATTGTCCTTTCTCAGATTCCACAGAAGCAGTGATTTCAAACTGCTCAGTTCAAAAAATGATTTAACTCTATGAGATGAATACAAACATCACAAAAGAGGTGTGCAGAAGGCTTCATCCGATTTTCGATGGAAGACAATCCCTTGCCTCACACAGTCCTCCGGTTGCCACTGACTAACCCTTCGCAGAACCCTCAAAGACCGACTTTCAAACTGGGAAATGTACAGTAAGCTTTAATCCTGTAAAAAGAATGGACAAATGAGAGCAGTTTCTTTGAGTGCTTCTTTCTGTTTTATATTGGTCGTCATTTCACTTTTTGCTACAGTCTTCAATGTGCTCGAATATCACTCTTTTGTTTTCACTGGAACAGTGTTCAAACTGTGCCTTATGAGAAGAAAGTTATAACTCCCTGAGTGGAATGCACACATCACCAAGCAGTTTCTCAGAAATCTTCCCTCCAGTTTTTATCTGACTATATTTGTTATTTCACAATAGGCCCAAGTGTGATCCCAAATATCCCTTTGCGGATCCATCCACGAGGGAGTTTCCAAACTGCGTAATGTAAAGAAAGCTTCATCTATGTGAGATGAATAAACATAGCAAAAAGCAGATTCACGTAAAGCTCCTTTCCAGTTTTTATCTGAAGATATTTCTTTTTTCACAATAGTCCTGAATGTGCTACCGAAGGTCCCTTCATAGATCCGTCCATGACAGTTTCCAAGCTGCATAATGTAAAGAAAGCTTTATCTATGTGAGATGATTTCACATATCACAGAGTTGTTTCCTGGAAAGCTTCTTTCCAATTTTTGTTTTAGGTTATTTCCCTTTTCACCATTGGCATCAACATGCTCCCGAATATCACTTGGTACCTGTTTCTCCAAAATTTTTTCCCCGACGCTGTATGAGAAGAGAGGTATAACACTGTGACTGGAATGCACACGTCACAAAGCAGTTCCTCGGAAAGCTTCTCTCCACTTTCGGTCTGAACATATTTCCTTTTTCACCGTTAGCTTCAAGGTGCTCTCGAATATCCCATCACATGCTAACCAAAAACAGGGCTAGAAAATTGTGCAATGAAAAGAGAGGCTTATCTGAGTGAGGGGAATTAAGACGACACAGAGCAGTTTCACAGAAAGCTTCCTTCTGGATTTTACCTGAGGATATTTCTTTCTCCATATTCTAAGGATCGTTCCCAAATGTCCTTCCTCAGATTCCACAAAAACATTCACATTTTGACATAGTCTTCACTGTGCTCCGAATATCACTCTTATGGTTTTTCAGGAACCACATTCAAACTGTGCCTTATGAGAAGAAAGTTATAACTCTCTGAGTGGAATGCACGCATCACCAAGCAGTTTCTCAGAAAGATTCTGTGCAGTTTTCATCTGAATATTTTTCCTATTTCACCTTAGGCCCGAATGTGATCCCAAATATCCCTTTGAGGATCCATCCATGAGGAAGTTTCCAGGCTGTGTAATGTAAAGAAAGCATCATCTCTGTGAGATGAATAAACATAGCAAAAAGCAGATTCACAGAAAGCTTCTTTCCAGTTTTTATCTGAAGATATTTCCTTTTTCACCATAGTCCAGAATGTGCTCCTAAAGGTCCCTTCTTGGATCCATACATGACAGTTTTCAAGCTGCGCATGCAAAGAAAGCTTTATGTATGTGAGATGATTACACATATCACAGAGTAGTTTCCTAGAAAACTTCTTTCCAGGTTTTGTCTGAGGCTATTTCCTTTTCCACCATCACTTGGTACCTGTTTCTCCAAAAGGGTTTCCCCGACCTTGTATGAGAAGAGAGGTATAACACTGTGACTGGAATGCACACGTCACAAAGCAGTTCCTCAGAAAGCTTCTCTCCAGTTTCGGTGTGAACATATTTCCTTTTTCACTGTTAGCCTCAAAGTGCTCCTGAATATCTCATCACACGCTAAGTATACACAGAGTTAGAAAACTGTTCAATGAAAAGAGAGGCTTAAATGAGAGAGAGAAATTAAGATGACACAGAGCAGTTTCACAGAAAGCTTCCCACTGGAATTTTCCTGAAGATATTTTTGTCTCCATAGTCTAAGGATTGTTTGCAAATGTCCTTCCTCAGATTCCACAAAAATTGTGATTTCAACCTGCTCAATCAAAAGAATGGTTTAACTCTATGAGACAAATACACACATTGCAAAGCAGTTGCTCTGAATCTTTCTCTGGAGGTTTCTTCGGAAGACGTTTCCTCGCTCACCACAAGCCTCTGGGCATCACTAAATATTCCTTGACAGATTCTTCAAAGACAGAGTTTCGAAACTGGGCAACATAGGGTAAGCGTTAACTCTGTGAAGTGAATCCACATATCAGAGAGCAGATTCTTGGAACGCTTCTTCCTCGATTTTATTTCAGTGTATTTCACTCTTTGCCATAGGCGTCAATACGTTCCGAAATATCACTTTTTAGTTTTCACAGGAACTGTGTTCAAACACTGTCTTGTGAGAAAAGAGGCATATCTACCTTAGTGGAATGCATATATCACAAAGTAGTTTCTCAGAAAGTTTCTATCCAGTTATTATCTGAAGATATCTCCTCTTTCACCATAGGCCTGCATGTGCTGCCGATTGTCCCTTCGTGGATCTGTGCATGACCGAGTTTCCAAACTGCATAATATAATTAGGCTTTTAACTATGTGAGATGAATAAATATAACCAACACAAAGCAGTTTCACAGAAATCTTCTTTCCAGTTTTTGTCTGAGGATATTTCCTTTTTCACCATAGTCATTGCTATACTCCCGAATATCCCTTGGTAGCTTTTTCTGCAAAATGGATTTCAGAAACCCCTAGAAGAAGACAGGGATATATCTGTGAGTGGAATGCACATGTCACAAAGCAGCTCCTCAGAAAGCTTCTCTCCAGTTTCTGTATGAAGACATTTCCTTTCTCACCGTAAGCCTCAAAGCCCTCCAGAATATCCCTTTGCAGACTAAGCAAAAACAGTGTTATGATGCAGCTCATGTAATGAGAAGCTTAACTGTGTGAGAGGAATTCACGTGACACAGAGGAGTTTCACAGAAAACTTCCTTCTGGTTTCTCTCTTAGGTTATTTCTTTTTCGGGATATTCTAAAGAGCGTTTCCAAATATCCTTCCTAAGATTCCACAGAAACAGTGATTTCAAACTGCTCAATCTAAAGAATGATTTAACTCTATGAGATCAATACAAACATCACAAAAGAGTTACACAGAAAGCTTCCATCTGATTTTCGATGGAACACATTTTCTTGCCTCACACAGGCCTCCGGTCGCCACTTGCTATCCCTTCCCAGAATCCTCATGGACCGACTTTCAAACTGGGAAATGTAGAGTAAGGTTTAACCCTGTGAAAAGAATGGACATGTCAGAGAACAGTTTCTTCGAGTGTTTCTTTCTGTTTTTTATTGGATGACATTTCACTTTTTGCCATAGTCTTCAATGTGCTCCGAATATCACTCTTTTGGTTTTACAGGAACAGTGTTCAAACTGTACCTTATAAGAAGAAAGTTATAACTCTCTGCGTGGAATGCACACATCATCAAGCAGTCTGTCAGAAAGATTCTCTTCAGTTTTTATCTGACCATATTTCCTATTTCACCATAGGCCCGAATGTCATCACAAACATCCCTTTGCAGATCCATCCACGATGGAATTTCCAAGCTGCGTAATGTAAAAAACCTTCATCTATGTGAGATGAATAAACATAGCAAAAATCAGATTCACAGAAAGCTTATTTCCAGTTTTTATCTGAAGATATTTCCTTTTTCACCATAGTCCTGAATGTGCTCCCAAAGGTCCCTTCGTGGATCCGTCCTTGAGAGGTTCCAAGCTGCGTAATATAAAGAAAGCTTTATCTATGTGAGATGATTACACATATCACAGAGTAATTTTCTAGAAAGCATCTTTACGGTTTTTGTGTGAGGGTATTTCCCTTTTCACCATCGGCATAAACATGCTCCCGATTATCACTTGGTACCTGTTTCTCCAGAAGGGTTTCCCCAACTCTGTATGAGAAGACAGGTATAACACTGTGAGTGGAATGCACACATCACAAACCCGTTCCTCGGAAAGCTTCTCTCCGGTTTCCGTCTGAACATATTTCCTTTTTCACCGTAAGCCTCAAGGTGCTCCCGAATATCCCATCACATGCTAAACATACACAGGGTAAGAAAACTGCTCAATGAAAATAGAGGCTTAACAGAGTGAGAGTAGTTAAGACGACATGGAGCAGTTTCACAGAAAGGTTCCCTCAGGCTTTTACCTCAGGATATTTCTTTCTCCATATTCTAAGAATCATTGCCAAATGTCCTTCCTCAGATTCCACAAAAATAGTGATTTCAAGCTGCTCAATCCAAAGAATGGTTTAACTCTATGAGAAGAATACCCACATAACAAAGCAGTTGCTCAGAACGTTTCTCTGCAGGTTTCATCGGAACACGGTTCCTTGCTCACCACAAGCCTTCGGGTGTCACTAAATATCCCTTCACAGATTCTTCAAAGACCGAGTTTTGAAACTGGGTAACATAGAGTAAGCATTAACTCTGTGAAGTGAATGCACATATCACAGAGAAGATTCTTAGAACGCTTCTTCCTCGATTTTATTTCAGTATATTTCACTATACGCCATAGTCCTCCATGCGCTCTGAAATATGACTTTTTTGGTTTCACAGGAACAGTGTTCAAACACTGCCTTGGGGAATGGAGGTATAACTCCCTGAGTGGAATGCATCGATCTCAAAGTAGTTTCTCAGAAAGCTTCTATCCAGTTTTTATCTGAAGATATCTCCCCTTTCCCGTAGGCCTGAATGTGCTCCCGAATGTCACTTCGCGGATCTGTGAATGACGGAGTTTCAAAACTGTGTAATATAAGAAAAGTTGTAACTATGCAAGATGAATAAATATATCTAACTCAAAGCAGTTTCACAAAAATCTTCTTTCCAGTTCTTATATGAGGATATTTCCTTTTTCACCATAGCCATCCCTATACTCCCGAATGTCTCTTGGTAGCTTTTACTCCAAGAGGGATTCCGGAATCCTCTAGGAGCAGAAAGGTATATTTAAGTGAGGGGAGTGTACACGTCACAAAGCAGATCCTCAGAAAGCTTCTCTCCAGTTTCTATCTGAAGACGTTTCCTTTCTCACCGCAAATCTCAAAGCGCTCCTGAAAGTTCCTTCTCAGACTAAACAAAAACAGTGTTATGATGCTGCTCAATGAAAAGTGAAGCTTAACTGTGTGGGTGGAATTCACGTGATACAGAGCAGTTTAACAGAAAGCTTTCTTCTCATTTCTTTCTGAGGATTTTTCTTTTTTAGGATATTCTAAAGAGCGCTTCTAAATGGCCTTTCTCAGATTCCACAGAAACAGTGATTTCAAACTGCTCAATACAAAGAATGATTTAACTCTATGAGATGAATACAAACATCACAAAAGAGCTGTGCAGAAATCTTCTCTCCAATTTTCGATGGAAGACATCTCCTTGCTCGACACTGGCCTCCGGTTGCCTCTTAGTAACCCTTCACAGAACTTTCAAAGACCGACATTCAAACTGGGAAATGTAGACTAAGCTTTAACCCTGTGAAAAGAATGGACATGTCAGAGAGCAGTTTTCTTCGAGTGCTTCTTTCTGTTTTTTATTATATGACATTTCACTTTTTTTCATAGTGTTCACTGTGCTCCGAATACCACCCTTTGGTTTCACAGGAACAGTGTTCAAACGCTGCCTTTTGAGAAAAGACTTATAACTCCCTGAGTGGAATGCATACATCACAAAGTAGTTCCTCAGAAAGCTTCTATCCAGTTTTATCTGAAGATATCTCCTCTTTCAACATAGGCCCAAATGTGATCCCAAATATCCCTTCACAGATCCATCCTCGAGGGAGTTTCCAAGATGCGTAATGTAAAGAAAGCTTCATCTATGTGAGATGAACAAACATAGCAAAAAGAAGATCACAGAAAGCTTCTTTACAGTTTTTATCTGAAGATATTTCTTTTTTCACCATAGTCCGGAATGTGCTCTCGAAGGTCCCTTTCTGGATCCGTCCATGATATTTTCCAAGTTGTGTAACGTAAAGAAAGCTTTAACTATGTGAGTTGAATAAATATATCTAACACACAGTAGTTTCACAGATATATTCTTTCCAGTTTTTCTCTGAGGATATTTACTTTTTCCTCAGAGCTGTCCACATACTCCCGAATGTCTCTTGGTAGCTTTTTCTTCAAAAGGGATTCTGGAATCAGTAAACAATTTCTCAGAAAGCTTCTTTCTGGTTTTTATCTGAGAATATTTCTGTTTTCACCATGGGCATCAATGCGCTCCCAAATATCACTTGGCAGAATAAATGACAACAGTTTTAGCACACTGTTAGAAGAAGGGAAAGGTGAATCTCTGTGTGATGAATTCACATATCTGAAGGCAATTTCTCAGAAAGCTTCTTTCTAGTTATTATCTGAGGATACTTCCGTTTTCACCACGGGCCTCAATGCTCTCCCAAATATCACTTTGCAGATTCCAGGACAACAGTGTTAGCAAACTGCTTCATGAAGACAAAGTTGTAACTCGGTGAGATGAATTCACATGTCACAAAGAAGTTTCTCAGAAAGCTACTTTCTAGTTTTTATTTGAGGATATCTCCTTTCTCACCGTCAGCTTCATTGCGCTAAGAAATATCCCAATGCAGATTGCAAGAAAGAGTATTAGCAAACGGATCAATGAAAAGGAAAGTGTAACTCCATGAGCTGGATCCACATGTCACAATGCAGTTTCTCAGAACGCTTCTTTCCAGTTTTTATGTGAGGTTATTTCCCTTTTCAGCGTAGCCCTCAATGAGCTCCCAAATATCACTTGGCAGAATCCATGACAACAGTGTTAGCAATCTGTTACAAGAAGGGAAAAGTGAATCTCTGCATTATGAATTCAAACATCAGAAAGCAACTTCTGAGAAAGCTTCTTTCTATTTATTATCTGAGGATATTTCCGTTTTCACCATAGGCCTCAATGCGCTCCCAAATATCACTTTGCATTTTCCACGAAAACACTATTAGCAAACTGCTTCATGAAGACTAAGTTGTTACTCTGTGAGATGAATTCACATACCACAAAGAAGTTTGTCTCAAAGCTTCTTTCACGTTTTTAATGGAGGATATTTCCTGTAACAACGAAGGCCTCAATGTGATCCAAGGTAGCCCTCTCAGATTCCTCAAAGACAATGTTAATCGACTGCTCCATGAAATGTAAGTGTAACTCGGTGAGATGAATTCACACATCACAAAGAAGTTTCTAAGAAAGCTTCTTTCTAGTTTTTGTCTGAGGATATTTCCTTTGTCACCATGAACCTCATTGCGCGCAGAAGTATCCAATTGCAGATTTCAAGAAAATTGTGTTAACAAACTGATCTCTGAAGAGAAAAGTGTAACACTTTGAGTTGCATTCACACATCATAATGCAATTTCTCAGAACGATTCTTTCCAGTTTTTATCTGAGGATATTTCTTTTTTCTCCATAGCCCTCAATGAGCTCCCAAATATCACTTTGCAGATTCCACGAAAACACTGTTAGCAAACTGCTACAAGAAGGGAAAGGTGAATCTCTGTGAGAAGAATTCACACATCACAAAACAATTTCTGAGAAAACCTCTTTCTAGTTTTTATCTGAGGATATTTCCATTTTCACCTTGGGCCTCAATGTGCTCCCAGATATCACTTTGCAGATTCCACGACAACAGTGTTAGCAAACTGCTTCGTGAAGACAAAGTTGGAACTCGTTGAGAGGAATTCACATACAGAAAGAAGTTTCAGAGAAAGCTACATTCTACTTTTTATTTGAGGATATTTCTTTTGTCTCCGTCAGCTTCATTGCGCTAAGAAGCATCCCAATGCAGTTTGCAACAAAAGAGTCTTAGCACACGGATCAATGAAAAGGAAAGTGTAACTCTGTGAGTTGTATTCACAGGTCACATTGCAGTTTCTCAGAACGCTTCCTTCCAGTTTTTATCTGAGGATATTTCCTTTTTCACCATAATCCTCACTGGGCTCCCAAAGATCACTTTGCAAATTCCACAAAAACAGTCTTAGCGAGCGGCTTCATGAGGAGAAAGATGGAACTCTGTGAGATGAATTCACAGATCACATTGAAGTTTCTCAGAAGGCTTCTTTCCCATTTTAAACGCAGGATATTTCCTTTGGCTCTAGAGTCTTCAAAGGGATCCGAAATATCAGTTCTCAGATTCCACAAAAACAGGGCTAGCCAACGGCTCCATGAAATACAGGAGTAACTCAGTGAGTTGAATTCACACATTACAGAGCAGTTTCTCAGAAAGCTTCTTTCGTGGCTGAGCTGAGGTTATTTGTGGTCTCGGAGCGCCACCGTGTGTCTTATTGCAGTTTCTGCGAAAACACTGTTAGCAAGCTTCTGAATGAAACTGATCATCTAACACTGTGAGCTCAATTCACGCACAACAAAGAAGTCTCTGAGAAGGCTTCTCTGCAGATTTGTCTGAAGATACTTCATTATTCACCATGGGATTCAATGACATCCAAGATGTCACCTCTGAGCTTCTGCAAAGTCAGAGCGAGCAGACTCCTCCATGAAAGTGTGGTGTAACACTTTGAAATGAATTGACACATCACAAGTCAGTTTCTCATAAAGCTTCATTCCGGTTTTCTCGGAGGATATTTCCTTTTTCACCATAACCCTCAATGAGCTCCCAAATCTCACTTTGCAGAATCCACGAAAACTGTTTTAGCACACTGCTACAAGAAGGGAAAGGTGAATCTCTGTGTGATGAATTCACATATCAGTAGGCAATTTCTCAAAAAGCTTCTTTCTAGTGTTTACCTGAGGGTATTTCCGTTTTCACCATGGGCCCCAATGCGCTCCCAGATATCACTTTGCAGATTCCACGACAACAGTGTTAGCAAACTGCTTCGTGAAGACAAAGTTGTAACTCGGTGAGATGAATTCACATGTCACAAAGAAGTATCTCAGAAAGCTACTTTCTAGTTTTTATTTGAGGATATCTCCTTTCTCACCATCAGCTTCATTGCGCTAAGAAATACCCCAATGCAGATTTCAAGACAAGAGTCTTAGCAAAAGGATCAATGAAAAGGAAGGTGTACCTCTGTGAGCTGCATCCACATGTCACAATGCAGTTTCCCAGAACGCTTCTTTCCAGTTTTTATGTGAGGATATTTCCCTTTTCACCATAGCCCTCAATGAGCTCCCAAATATCACTAGGCAGAATCCACGACAACAGTGTTAGCAAACTCTTACAAGAAGGGAAAAGTGAATCTCTGCATTATGAATTCACACATCAGAAAGCAACTTCTGAGAAAGCTTCTTTCTATTTATTATCTGAGGATATTTCCGTTTTCACCATAGGCCTCAATGCGCTCCCAAATATCACATTGCAGATTCCATGAAAACACTGTTAGCAACCTGCTTCATGAAGACTAAGTTGTTACTCTGTGAGATGAATTCACATATCACAAAGAAGTTTGTCTCAAAGCTTCTTTCAGGTTTTTAATGGAGGATATTTCCTGTAACAGCATAGGCCTCATTGCGATCCAAGGCAGCCCTTCTCAGGTTCCTCAAAGACAGTGTTAATTGACTGCTCCATGAAAAGTAAGTGTAACTCTGTGAGATGAATTCAGAGATCACAAAGAACTTTCTAAGAAAGCTTCTTTCTAGTTTTTGTCTGAGGATATTTCCTTTGTCACCGTAAGCCTCATTGCGCTCAGAAGTATCCAATTGCAGATTTCAAGAAAATTGTGTTAACAAACTGATCTCTGAAGAGAAAAGTGTAACACTTTGAGTTGCATTCACACATCATAATGCAGTTTCTCAGAACGCTTCTTTCCAGTTTTTATCTGAGGATATTTCCTTTTTCACCATAACCCTCAATGAGCTCCCAAATATCACTTTGCAGATTCCATGAAAACACTGTTAGCAAACTGCTACAAGAAGGAAAAGGTGAAGCTCTGTGAGATGAATTCACACATCACAAAGCAATTTCTCAGAAAGTTTCTTTCTAGTTTTTATCTGAGGATATTTCCATTTTCACCGTGGACCTCAATGCGCTCCCAGATAACACTTTGCAGATTCCACGACAACAGTATTAGCAAACTGCTTCATGAAGACAAAGTTGTAAGTCAGTGACGTGAATTCACATACTCAAAGAAGTTTCAGAGAAAGCTACTTTCTACCATTTATTTGAAGATATTTCCTTTGTCTCCATCAGCTTCATTTCGCTAAGAAATATTCCAATGCAGATTGCAAGAAAAGAGTCTTAGCACACGGATCAATGCAAAGGAAAGTGTACCTCTGTGAGTTGCATCCACATGTCACAATACAGTTTCTCAGAATGCTTCTTTCCAGTTTTTATGTGAGGATATTTCCCTTTTCACCATAGCCCTCAATGAGCTCCCAAATATCACTTGGCAGAATCCACGACAACAGTGTTAGCAAACTCTTACAAGAAGGGAAAAGTGAATCTCTGTTTTATGAATTCACACATCAGAAAGCAACTTCTGAGAAAACTCCTTTCTTGTTATTATCTGAGGATATTTCCCTTTCTACCATAGGCCTCAATGCGCTCCCAAATACCACGTTGCAGATTCCACGAAAACACTGTTAGAAAACTGCTTCATGAAGACTAAGTTGTTACTCTGTGGGATGAATTCATATATCACAAAGAAGTTTGTCACAAAGCTTCTTTCACGTTTTTAATGGAGGATAGGCCTCAATGTGATCAAAGGTAGCCCTTCTCAGGTTCCTCAAAGACAGTGTTAATCAACTGCTCCATGAAACGTAAGTGTACCTCTGTGAAATGAATTCATACATCACAAAGAAGTTTCTAAGAAAGCTTCTTTCTAGTTTTTGTCTGAGGATATTTCCTTTGTCACCATAAACCTCATTGCACTCAGAAGTATCCAATTCCATAATTCAAGAAAACTGTGTTAGCAAACTGATCTCAGAAGAAAAAGTGTAACTCTGTGAGTTGCATTCACACATCGTAATGCAGTTTCTCAGAACGCTTCTTCCCAGTTTTTATCTGAGGATATTTCCTTTTTCACCATAGGCCTCAATGCGCTCCCAAATATCACTTTCCAGATTCCATGAAAACACTGTTAGCAACCTGCTTCATGAAGACTAAGTTGTTACTCTGTGAGATGAATTCACATATCACAAAGAAGGTTGTCTCAAAGCTTCTTTCACGGTTTTAATGGAGGATATTTCCTGTAACAGTGTAGGCCTCAATGCGATCCAAGGTAGCCCTTTTCAGGTTCCTCAAAGACAGTGTTAATCGACTGCTCCATGAAACGTAAGTGTAACTCTGTGAGATGAATTCACACATCACAAAGATGTTTCTAAGAAAGCTTCTTTCTAGTTTTTGTCTGAGGATATTTCCTTTGTCATCATAAACCTCATTGCACTCAGAAGTATCCAATTCCATAATTCAAGAAAACTGTGTTAGCAAACTGATCTCAGAAGAAAAAGTGTAACTCTGTGAGTTGCATTCACACATCATAATGCAGTTTCTCAGAATGCTTCTTTCCAGTTTTTATCTGAGGATATTTCTTTTTTCACCATAGCCCTCAATGAGCTTCCAAGTGTCACTTTGCAGATTCCACGAAAACACTGTTAGCAAACTGCTACAAGAAGGGAAAGGTGAATCTCTGTGAGATGAATTCACACATCACAAAGCAATTTCTCAGAAAGCTTCTTTCTAGTTTTTATCTGAGGATATTTCCGTTTTCACCATGGGCCTCAATGCGCTCCCAAATATCATTTTGCAGATTCCATGACAACAGTGTTAGCAAACTGATTCTTGAAGACAAAGTTGTAACCCAGTTAGAAAAATTTACATACACAAAGATGTTTCTAAGAAAGCTACTTCTAGTTTTTATTTCAGAATATTTCCTTTGTCTCCGTCAACTTCACTGCGCTAAGAAATATCCCAATGCAGATTTTAAGAAAAGAGTGTTAGCAAACGGATCAATGAAAAAGCAAGTGTAACTCTGTGAGTTGTATTCATAGGTCACAATGCAGTTTCTCAGAACGCTTCCTTCCAGTTTTTATCTGAGGATATTTCGTTTTTCACCATAACCCTCACTGGGCTCCCAAATACCACTTTGCAAATTCCACGAGAACAGCCTTAGCGAACGGTTACATGAGGAGAAAGCTGTAACTGTATGAGATGAATTCACAGATCACATTGAAGTTTCTCAGAAAGCTTCTCTCTCATTTTTAACGGAGGATATTTCCTTTGGCCTTATAGTCTTCAAAGGGATCCGAAATATCAGTTCTCAGATTCCACAAAAACAGGGCTAGCCAATGGCTCCACAAAATACAGGAGTAACTCAGTAAGTTGAATTCACACATCACAGAGCAGTTTCTCAGAAAGCTTCTTTCTTGTTTGAGCTGAGGTTATTTGTGGTCTCGGAGCGCCACCGTGTGTCTTATTGCAGTTTCTGCGAAAACACTGTTAGCAAGCTTCTGAATGAAAACAATCATCTAACACTGTGAGCTGAATTTACCCACAACAAAGAAGTTTCTGAGAATGCTTCTCTGTAGATTTGTCTGAAGATATTTCATTATTCACCATGGGATTCAACGATATGCAAGACATCAATTCTGAGCTTCCACAAAGTCAGTGCTAGCAGACTACTACATGAAAGAGTGTGTAACACTTTCAAATGAATTCACACATTACAAAGCAATTTCTCAGAGGATATTTCCTTTTTTACCTTAGCCCTCAATGAGCTCCCTCTATGAGACTATTACACACATCACAAAGCAGTTGCTCAGAAAGTTTCTCTGCAGGTTTCATTGGAAGACGTTGCCTAGCTCACCACAAGCCACCGGGCGTCACTAAATATCCCTTCACAGACCCTTCAAAGACAGTTTCGAAACTGGGCAACATAGAGTAAGCATTAACTCTCTGAAGTGAATGCACATGTCAGAGAGCAGATTCTTGCAACCCTTCTTCCTTGATTTTATTTCAGTATATTTCACTATTCACCATAGTCCTCAAGACGCTCTGAAATATCAGTTATTTGGTTTCACAGGAACAGTGTTGAAACGCTGACTTGTGAGAAAAGGGGTATAGATCCCTGAGTGGAATGTAAACATCACAAAGAAGTTTCTCAGAAGGCTTCTATCCAGTTTTGATCTGAAGATATCTCCTCTTTCACCATAGGCCTGAATGTGCTCCCGAATATCCCTTCGTGGATCCGTGCATGACGGAGTTTCCAAACTGTGTAATATAAGAAAATGTTACAACTATGCGAGATGAATAAATATATCTAACACAAAGCAGTTTCACAATAATATTTCCAGTTTTTGTCTGAGGACACTTCCTTTTTAACCATAGCCGTCACTATACTCCCGAATGACTCTTCGTAGCTTTTCTCCAATAGGGATTCCGCAATCCTCTAGGGGAAGAAAGGTATATGTTTGTGAGTGGAATTCACACATCACAATGCAGCTTCTCAGAAACCTTCTCTCCAGTTTCTATCTGAAGACATTTCCTTTCTGATCATAAGCCTCAAATCGCTCCTGAATATCCCTTCGCAGACTAAACAAAAACAGTGTTATGGTACTGCTCAATGAAAAGAGAAGCTTAACTGTGTGAGCGGAATTCACATGACACATAGTATTTTCACAGAAAGCTTCCTTCTGGTTTCTCTCTTAGGTTATTAATTTTTCAGGATATTCTAAAGAGCGTTTCCAAATGTCCTTTCTCAGATTCCACAGACATAGTGATTTCAAACTGCTGAATCCAAAGAATGATTTAACTCTGTGAGATGAATACAAATATCACAAAAGAGTTGCACAGAAAGCTTCTTTCCAATTTTCGATGGAAGACGTTTCCTTGCTCGACAGAGGCTTCTGGTTGCCACTAACTAACCCTTCGCACAACCCTCAAAGACCGACTTTCCAACTGGGAAATGTAGAGTATGCTTTAACCCTGTGAAAAGAATGGACATGTCAGACAGCAGTTTCTTTGAGTGCTTCCTTCTATTTTGTATTGGATGACATTTCACACTTTGCCATAGTTTTCAATGTGCTCCGAATATCACTCTTTTGGTTTTATGTGAACAGTGTTCAAACTGTGCCTTATGAGAAGAAAGTTAAAACATTTTGATTGGAATGCACAAATCACCAAGCAGTTTCTCAGAAAGATTCTCTCCAGTTTTTATCTGACTATATTTCCTATTTCACCATGGGCAAGAATGTGATCCCAAATATCCCTTTGCGGATCCATCCACGAGGGAGTTTCCAAGCTGCGTAATATAAAGAAAGATTCATCTATGTGAGATGAATAAACATAGGAAAAAGCAGATTCACAGAAAGCTTCTTTCCAGTTTTTATCTGAAGATAATTCCTTTTTCACCATAGTCCTGAACGTGCGTCCGAATGTCCCTTCATGGATTCCTCCATGACAGTTTCCAACCTGCGTAAGGTAAAGAAAACTTTACCTATGTGAGATGATTACACATATCACAGAGTAGTTTCCTAGAAAGCTTCTTTCCAGTGTTTGTCTGAGGCTATTTGTCTTTTCACCATCGGCATCAACATGCTCCCTAATATCACCTGGTACCTGTTTCTCCAAAAGGGTTTCCCCGACACTGTATGAGAAGAGAGGTATAACACATTGAGTGGAATGCACACGTCACAAAGCAGTTCCTCGGAGAGCTTCTCTCCAGTTTCGGTCTGAACATACTTCCTTTTTCACTCTAAGCCTGAAAGTGCTCCTGAATATCCCATCACACCCTAAACATACACAGGGTTAAAAAACTGCTTAAGGAAAAAAGAGGCTTCTCTGAGCGAGAGGAATTAAGACGACACAGAGCAGTTACACAGAAAGCTTCTTTGTGGATTTTATCTGAGGACATTTCTTTCTACATATTCTAAAGATCGTTCCCAAATATCCTTGCTCAGATTCCACAAAAACAGTGATTTCAAGCTGCTCAATCCGAAGAACGGTTTAAATCTATGAGACAAATACAAACTTCTCAAAGCAGTTACTCAGAAAGTTTCTCTGCAGGTTTCATCGGAAGACGTTCCTTGCTCACCACAAGCCTCCGCGAGTCACTAAATATCCCTTCACAGATTCTTCAAAGACAGAATTTCAAAAGTGGGCATCATAGAGTAAGCGTTAACTTAGCATACTCATTAACATGGAATAAGCATAACTCTGTGAAATGGATGCACATATCAGAGAGCAGATTCTTGGAACGATTCTTCCTTGATTTTATTTCAGTGTATTTCACTATTCGACATAGTAGTCAATGTGCTCCGAAATATCACTTTTTCAGCTTCACAGGAACAGTGATCAAACACTGTCTTGTGATAAAAGATGTATTATTCCCTGAGTGGAATGCATACATCTCAAAGTAGTTTGTAAGAAAGCTTCTATCCAGTTTTTATCTGTAGATATCTCCTCTTTCACTGTAGGCTTGAATGTGTTCCTAAATGTCCATTCGCGGATCTGCGCGTGATGGAGTTTCCAAACTGCATAATATAAGAAAAGTTTTAACTATGAGAGATGAATAAATATATCTAACACAAAGCAGTTTCACAGAAATTTTCTTTCCAGTTTTGTCTGAGGATATTTCCTTTTTCACCATAGCCGTCCCTATATTCCCGAAGGTCTCTTGGTAGCTTTTTCATCAAAAAGGATTCCGAAATCCTGTAGGAGAAGAAAAGTATGTATCTGTGAGTGGAATGCACACGTCACAAAGCAGCTCCTCAGAAAGATTATCTGCAGTTTCTATCTGAAGACGTTTCCTTTCTCACCATGAGTCTCAAAGCGCTACTGAATATCCCTTCTCAGAGCAAGTAAAAAGAGTGTTATGATACTGTTCAACGAAAAGAGAAGCTTAACTGTGTGAGCGGAATTCACGTGACACAGAGAAGTTTCACAGAAATCTTCCTTCTGGTTTCTCTCTGAGGTTACTTCTTTTTCAGGATATTCTAAAGAGCATTTCCAAATGTCCTTTCTCAGAATCCACAGAAACAGTGATTTCAAACTGCTCAATCCAAAGAATGATTTAACTCTATGAGATGAATACAAACATCACAAAGTGTTGTGCAGAAAACTTCTCTCCAATTTTCGATAGAAGGCATTTCCTTGCTTGACACAGGCCTCCGATTGCCCCTTACTATCCCTTCACAGAACCCTAAGAGACCGACATTCAAACTGGGAAAAGTAGAGTAAGCTTTAACCCTGTGAAAAGAATGAATATGCCAGAGAGCAGTTTCTTCGAATGCTTCTTTCTGTTTTTTATTGGAAGACATTTCACTTTTTGCCATAGTCTTCAATGTGCTCCCACTACCACTCTTTTGGCTTTACAGGAACAGTGTTCAAACTGCCTTATGAGAAAAAAGTTATAACTCCCTGAGTGGAATGCACACATCACCAAGCAGTTTTTCAGAAAACTTCTCTCCAGTTTTTATCTGTATATATTTCTTATTTCACCATAGGCAAGAATGTGATCCCAAATATTCCTTCGTGGACCCATCCAAGAGGAAGTTTCCAAGCTGCGTAATGTAGGGAAAGCTTCATGTATGTGAGATGAATAAACATAGCAAAAAGCAGATTCACAGAAAGCTTCTTTTCAGTTTTTATCTGAAGATAATTCCTTTTTCACCATAGTCCTGAATGTGCTCCCGAGTGTCCCTTCGTGGATCCGTCCATGACAGTTTCCAAGCTGCGTAATGTAAAGAAAGCTTTATCTATGTGAGATGATTACACA
>NC_045448.1:88116440-88137364 GCF_002776525.5 Piliocolobus tephrosceles | reverse complement strand
ACCTGATATAAATGATGAATTGATGGGTGCTGACGAGTTGATGGGTGCAGCACACCAACATGGCACATGTATACATATGTAACAAACCTGCACGTTATGCACATGTACCCTAGAACTTAAAGTATAATAAAAAAAAAGAAAAAGAAAAAAAAAACAAAAAAAAAGAAAACTTCTCAAAGAAAAAAGAGGCTTAACTGAGCAAGAGGAATTAAGATGACACAGAGCAGTTACACAGAAAGCTTCCTTCTGGATTTTACCTGAGGATATTTCTTTCTCTATGTTCTAAGGATTGTTCCCAAAGGTCCTTCCTCAGATTCCACAACAACAGTGATTTCAATCTGCTCAATCCAAAGAACAGTTTAAATCTATGAGACGAATACACACTTCGCAGAGTAGTTCCTCAGGAAGTTTCTCTGCAGGTTTCATCGGAAGATGTTTCCTTCCTCACCACAAGCCTCCAGGCATCACTAAATATCCCTTCACAAATTCTTCAAAGACAGAATTTCGAAATTGGGCATCATAGAGTAAGGGTTAACTTAGCATACCCATTAACATAGAGTAAGCATTACTCTGTGAACTGAATGCACATATCAGAGAGCAGATTCTTGGAATGCTTCTTCCTCGATTTTATTTCAGTATATTTCACTATTTGCCATATTCCTCAATGCACTCTGAAATATCAGGTTTTGGTTTCACAGGAACAGTGTTCAAACGCTGCCTTGTGAGAAGAGAGGTACAACTCCCTGACACACGTGACACGGAGCTGTGTCACAGAAAGCTTCCTGCTGGTTTCTCTCTGAGGTTATTTCTTTTTCAGGGTATTCTAAAGAGTGTCTCCAAATGTCCTTTCGCAGAATCCACAGAAACAGTGATTTCAAACTGCTCAATCCAAAGAATGATTTAACTCTTTGAGATGAATATAAACATCACAAAAGGGTTGTGAAGGAAGCTTCTCTCCAATTTTCGATTGGAGACATCTCCTTGCTCAACACAGGCCTCCGGTTGCCACTTACTATTCCTTCACCGAATCCTCAGAGGCCGACTTTCAAATGGGGAAATGTAGAGTAAGCTTTAACCCTGTGAAAGAATGGGCATGTCAAAGAGCAGTTTCTTCGAGTGCTTCTTTCTGTTTTTTATTGGACGAAATTTCACTTTTTGCCATTGTCTTCAATGTGCTCTGAATATCACTCTTTTGGTTTTACAGGAACAGTGTTCAAACTGTGCCTTATGAGAAGAACATTAAAATCCCTTGAGTGGAATGCACACATCACCAAGCAGTTTCTCAGAAAGCTTCTCTCCGGTTTTTATCTGACTCTATTTCCTATTTGACCATAGGCCCGAATGTGATCCCAAATATACCTTCGTGGATCCATCCACGTGGGAGTGTCAAAGCTGTGTAATGTAAAGAAAGCTTCATCTATGTGAGAAGCATAAACATAGAAAAAAGCAGATTCACAGACAGCTTCTTTCCAGGTTTTGTCTGAGGCTATTTCCCTTTTCATCATCGGCATCAACATGCTCCCGAATATCAGTTGGTACCTGTTTCTCCAAAAGAGTTTCCCTGACGCTGTATGAGTAGAGAGGTATAACACTGTGAGTGGAATGCACACGTCACACAGCAGTTCCTCGGAAAGCTTCTCTCCAGTTTCGGTCTGAACATATTTCCTTTTTCACCATAAGCCTCAAAGTGCTCCTGAATGTCCCATCACACGCTAAACATACACAGGGTTATAAAACTACTCAACGTAAGGAGAGGCTTAACTATGCAAGAGGAATTAATACGACACAGAGTAGTTTCACAGAAAGCTTCCTTCTGGATTTTACCTGAGGATATTTCTCTCTCCATGTTCTAAGGATTGTTCCCAAATGTCCTTCCTCAGATTCCACAAAAACAGTCATTTCAATCTGCTTAATCCAAAGAACGGTTTAAATCTAGGAGACGAATACACACATCACAAAGCAGTTGCTCAGAAAGTTACTCTGCCGGTTTCATCGGAAGATGTTTCTTTGCTCACCACAAGCCTCCAGGCGTCACTAAATATCCCTTCACAGATTCTTCAAAGACAGAATGTCGAAACTGGGCAACATAGAGTAAGCATAAATTCTGTGAGGTGAATGCACATATCAGAGAGCAGATTCTTGGAACACTTCTTTCTCTATTTTATTTCAGTATATTTCACTATTTGCCATAGTCCTCAATGCGCTCCAAAATATCACATTTTCGGTTACACAGGAATAGTGCTTAAACACTGCCTTGTGAGAAATGAGGTATAACTCCCTGAGAGGAATGCATACATCACAAGTAGTTTCTCAGAAAACTTCTATCCAGTTTTTATCTGAAGATATCTCCTCTTTCACTGTAGGCCTGCATGTGCTCCCAAATGTCCCTTCATGGATTTGTGCATGATGGAGTTTCCAAACTGCGTAATATAAGAAAGGTTTGAACTATGCGAGATGAAATGATATATCTAACATGAAGCAGTTTCACAGAAATCTTCTTTCCAGTTTTGTCTGAGGTTATTTCCTTTTTCACCATAGCCGTCCTAATACTCCCAAATGTCTCTTGGTAACTCCTTCTCCAAAAGGGATTCCAGAATCCTCTTGGAGAATAACGGCATATTTCTGTGAGTGGAATGTACACGTCACAAAGCAGCTCCTCAGAAAGCTTCTCTCCAGTTTCTATCTGAAGATGTTTCCTTTCTCATCATAAACCTAAAATCACTACTGAATATCCCTTTGCAGTCTAAACAAAAGCAGTGTTATGATACTGCTCAATGAAAAGAGAAGCTTAAGTGTGTGAGCCGAATACATGTGACACAGAGCAGTTTCACAGAAAGATTCCTTCTGGTTTCTCTCTGAGATTATTTCTTTTTTAGGATATTCTAAAGAGCGTCTCCAAATGTCCTTTCTCAGATTCCACAGAAACAGTGATTTCAAACTGCTCAATCCGACGAATGTTTTAACTCTTTGAGATGAATACAAACATCACAAAAGAGTTGCGCAGAAAGCTTCTCTCCAATTTTCGATGGGAGACATTTCCTTGCTCGACACAGGCCTCCGGTTGCCACATACTATCCCTTCGCAGAACCCTCAGAAGCCAACTTTTAAACTGGGAAATGTAGAGTAAGCTTTAACCCTGTGAAAAGAGTGGGCTTGTCAGACAGCAGTTTCTTCGAGTGCTTCTTTCTGTTTTTTATTGGACTACATTTCACTTTTTTCCATAGTCTTCAATGGGCTCCGAATATCCCTCTTTTGGTTTTTCAGGAACAGCATTCAAACTGTGCCTTATTAGAAGAATGTTGTAACTCCCTGAGCGGAATGTTCACATCACCAAGCAGTTTCTCAGAACGCTTCTCTCCAGTTTTTATCTGACTCTATTTCCTATTTGACCATAGGCCCGAATGTGATCCCAAATATCCCTTCGTGGATCCATCCACGCAGGAGTTTCTAAGCTGTGTAATGTAAAGAAAGCTTCATCTATGTGAGAAGAATAAACATAGAAAAAAGCAGATTCACAGAAAGCTGCTTTCCATTTTTTATCTGAAGATATATCCTTTTTCACCATAGTCCTGAATGAGCTCCCGAAGTTTCCTTCGTGGATCCTTCCATGACAGTTTCCAAGCTGCATAATATAAAGAAAGCTTTATCTATGTGAGGTGATTACACATATCACAGAATAGTTTCCTAGAAAGCTTCTTTCCAGTTTTTGTCTGAGGCTATTTCCCTTTTCTTCATTGGCATGAACATGCTCCTGAATATCACTTGGTACCTGTTTCTCCAAAAGGGTTGCCCTGACGCTGTATGTGAAGAGAGGTATAACACTGTGAGTGGAATGCACATGTCACAAAGCAGTTACTCGGTACGATTCTCTCCAGTTGCAGTCTGAATATATTTCCTTTTTCACATAAGAATCAAAGTGCTCCCGAACATCCCATCACACGATAAACATACACAGGGTAAGAAAACTGCTCAATGAAAGGAGAGGCTTAATTGGGCAAAAGGAATTAAGACGACATGGAGCACTTTCACAGAAAGCTTCCTTCAGGCTTTTACCTGAGAATATTTTTTTCTCCATATTCTAAAGATCATTGCCAAATATCCTTCCTCTGATTCCACAAAAACAGTGAGTTCAAGCTGCTCAATCCAAAGAATCGTTTAACTGTATGAGACGAATACACACATAACAAAGCAGTTGCTCAGAAAGTTTCTCTGCAGGTTTCATCGGAGCAATTTTCCATGCTCATCACAAGCCTCCGGGAGTCACTAAATATCCCTTCACAGATTTATCAAAGACAGAGTTTCGAAACTGGACAACATAAGGTAAGCATTAACTTTTTGAAGTGAATGCAAATATCACAGAGCAGATTCGTGGAATGCTTCTTCCTCGATTTCATTTCAGTATACTTCACTATTCGCCAGAGTCCTCAATGACGTCCGAAATATCACTTTTTCTGTTTCACAGGAACAGTGTTCAAACACTGCCTTGGGGAAGGGAGGTATAACCCCCTGGGTGGAATGCATCGATCTAAAAGTAGTTTCTCACAAAGCTTCTATCCAGTTTTTTTCTGAAGATATCTCCTCTTTCACCATAGGCCTTAATGTGCTCCCGAATGTCCCTTCGCGTATCCGTGCATGACAGAGTTTACAAACTGCGTAATGTAAGAAAAGTGTTAACTATGCGAGATGAATAAATATATCTAACACAAAGCAGTTCACAGAAATCTTCTTTTCAATTTTTGTACGGGGATATTTCCTTTTTCTCCAGAGCCGTCCCTGTACTCTTGAATGTCTCTTGGTAGCTCTTTCTGCAAAAGGGATTACGGAATCCTCTCTGAGAAGAAAGGTATATTTCTATGACTGGAATGCACATGTCACAAAGCAGCTCCTCAGAAAGCTTCTCTCCAGTTTCTACCTGAAGACATTTCCCTTCTCACCATAAGCTTCAAAGTGCTCAAGAATATCCCTTCGTAGTTTAAACAAAAACTGTGTGAGCAGAATTCACGTGACACAGAGCAGTTTCACAGAAAGCTTCCTTCTGGTCTCTCTGAGGTTACTTCTCTTTCAGGATATTCTAAAGAGTGTTTCCTAATGTCCTTTCTCAGATTCCACAGACAGTGATTTCAAACTGCTGAATCCAAAGAATGATTTAACTCTATGAGATGAATACAAACATCACAAAAGAGTTGCGCAGAAAGCTTCTCTCCAATTTTCGATGGAAGACATTTCTTTGCTTGACACAGGCCTCCTGTTGCCACTTACTATCCCTTCGAAGAGTCCTCAAAGACCAACATTCAAACTGGGAAATATAGAGTAAGCTTTAACCCTCTGAAAAGAATGGAGAGGTCAGAGAGCAGTTTCATCGGGTGCTTCTTTATTTTATCTGTGTTATGATACTGCTCAGTGAAAAGAGAAGCTTAAGTGTGTGAGCCGAATACACGTGACACAGAGCAGTTTCACAGAAAGATTCTTTCTGGTTTCTCTCTGAGGTTATTTCTTTTTTAGGATATTCTAAAGAGCATCTCCAAATGTCCAAATGTCCTTTCTCAGATTCCACAGAAACAGTGATTTCAAACTGCTCAATCCGACGAATATTTTAACCCTTTGAGATGAATACAAACATCACAAAAAAGTTGCGCAGAAAGCTTCTCTCCAATTTTCGATGGGAGACATTTCCTTGCTCGACACAGGCCTCCAGTTGCCACTTACTATCCCTTCGCAGAACCCTCAAAGACCGACATTCAAACTGGGAAATGTAGAGTAAGCTTTATCCCTGTGAAAAGAATGGACATGTCAGAGAGCAGTTTCCTCGAATGCTTCTTTCTGTTTTTTACTGGACGACATTTCACTTTTTGCCATAGTCTTCAATGTGCTTTGAATACCACTCTTTTGGTTTCATAGGAACAGTGTTCAAACTGTGCCTTATGAGAAGAAAGTTATAACTCCCTGAGTGGAATGCACCAAGCAGTTTCTCAGAAAGCTCCTCTGCAGTTTTTACCTGACTATATTTTCTATTTCACCATAGGCCCAAAAGTGATCCCAAATATCCCTTCGCAGATCCAACCAACAGGGGGTTTCCAAGCTGTGTAATATAAAGAAAGCTTCATCTATGTGAGATGAATAATCACAGCAAGTGGGAGAATCACAGAATGCTTCTTTGCAGTTTTTGTCTGAAGATATTTGCTATTTCACCACAGTCCTCAATGTGCTCCCAAAGGTACTTTCGTGGATCCGTCCGTCCATTGCAGTTTCCAAGCTGTGTAGTGTAAGGAAAGCTTTATCTATGTGGGATGATTACACATATCACAGAGTAGTTTCCTAGAAAGCTTCTTTCCAGTTTTTGTCTGAGGCTATTTGTCTTTTCACCATCGGCATTAATATGCTCCCGAATATCGCTTGCTAGCTGTTTCTCCAAAAGGGTATCCCCCACGCTATATGAGAAGAGAGGTACAACACTGTGAGTGGAATGCACAAGTCACAAAGCAGTTCCTCGGAAAGCTTCTCTCCAGTTAAGGTCGGAACATATTTCCTTTTTCACCGTAAGCCTCAAAGTGCTTCCGAATATCCCAACACAAGCTAAACATACACAGGGTTAGAAAACTGCTCAATGAAAAGTGAGGCTTAACTGAGCGAGAGGAATTCAGACGACACAGAGCAGTTTCACAAAAAGCTTCCTTCTGGATTTTACCTGAGGATATTTCTTTCTCCATATTCTAAGGATTGTTCCCAAATGTCCTTCCTCAGATTACACGGAAACAGTGATTTCAAGCTGCTCAATCCAAGGAATGGTTTAACTCTATGAGACAAACACACATATCGCAAAACAGTTGCTCAGAAAGTTCCTCTGCAGCTTTCATCGGAAGACGTTTCATTGCTCATCACAACCCTCTGGCCATCACTAAATATTCCTTCACAGATTCTTCAAAGACACAGTTTCGAAACTGGGCATCATAGATTAAGCGTTAAGTAAGCATACTCATTAACATAAAGTAAGCATTACTCTGTGAACTAAATGCACATATCAGAGAGCAGATTCTTGTTACGCTTCTTCCTCAATTTTATTTCAGTATATTTCACTATTCGCCATAGTCTTCAACGCGCTCCGAAATATCAGGTTTTTGGTTTCACAGGAACAGTGTTCAAATGCCGCCTTCTGAGAAAAAAGATATAACTCCCTGAGTTGAATGCATACATCACAAAGTAGTTTCTCAGGAAGCTTCTATCCAGCTTTTATTTGAAGACATGTAATCTTTCAACGTAGGTCTGTATGTGCTCTAGAAAGTCCCTTTGCAGATATGCTCATGATGGAGTTTCCAAATTGCGTAGTATAAGAAAAGTTTTAACTATGCGAGATAAATAAATATATCTAACACAAAGCAGTTTCAAAGAAGTCTTCTTTCCAGTTTTCGTCTTAGGACATTTCGTTTTCACAATAGACGTCACTATACTGACGAATATATCTTGGTAGCTTTTTCTCCAAAAGGGATTCCAGAATCCTCTAGGAGAAGAAAGGTATATTTCTGTGAGTGGAATGCACACATCACAAAGCAGCTCCTCAGAAAGCTTCTCTCCAGTTTCTATCTGAAGACGTTTCCTTTCTCACCATAAACCTCAAAGCATTCCTGAATATCCCTTCGCAGACTAAACAAAAACAGTGTTATGATACTGCTCAATGAAAAGAGAAGCTTAACTGTGTGAGCAGAATTCACGTGACACAGAGCAGGTTCACAGAAAGCATCCTTCTGGTTTCTCTCTGACGTTATGTCTTCTTCAGGATATTCTAAAAAGCGTCTCCAAATGTCCTTTCTTAGATTCCACAGAAACAGTGATTTCAAACTGCTCAATCCAAAGAATGATTTAACTCTTTGAGTTGAACACAAACATCACAAAATAGTTGCGCAGAAAACTTGTCTCCAATTTTCAATGGGAGACATTTCTTTGCTCGACACAGGCCTCCGGTTGCCACTTGCTATCCCTTTGCAGAACCCTCAGAGGCCGACTTTCAAACTGGGAAATGTAGAGTAAGCTTTAACCCTGTGAAAAGAGTCGACATGTCACAGAGCAGTTTCCTCGAGTGCTTCCTTTTGTTTTTTATTGGACGACATTTCACTTTTTGCCATAGTCTTCAATGTGCTCTGAATATTACTCTTTTGGTTTACAGGAACAGTGTTCAAACTGTGCCTCATGAGAAGAACATTAAAACTCCATAAGTGGAATGCACACATCACCAAGCAGTTTCTCAGAAAGCTTCACTTCACTTTTGATCTGTCTCTATTTCCTATTTGACCATCAGCCCGAATGTGATCCCAAATATCCCTTCGTGGATACATCCACGAGGGATTTTCCATGCTGCAAAATGTAAAGAAAACCTCATCAATTTGAGAAGAATAAACATAGAAAAAAGCAGATTCACCGAAAGCTTCTTTCCAGTTTTTATCTGAAGATATTTCCTTTTTCACCATAGTCCTGAGTGTGCTCCCAAAAGTCCCTTCGTGGATCTGTCCATGACAGTTTTCAAGCTGAGTAATGTAAGGAAACCTTTATCTCTGTGAGATGATTACACATATCACAGAGTAGTTTCCTAGAAAGCTTCTTTCCAGGTTTTGTCTGAGGCTATTTGCCTTTTCCTCATCAGCATCAACATGCTCTCGAGTATCACTTGGTACCTGTTTCTCCAAAAGGGTTTCCCCGACGCTGTATGAGAAGAGAGGTACAACACTGTGAGTGGAATGCACAGGTCACAAAGCAGTACCTCGAAAGCTTCTCTCCTGTTTTGGTCTGAACATATTGCCTTTTTCACCGTAAGCGTCAAAGTGCTCCCGAATGTCCCATCACATGCTAAACATACACAGGGTTATAAAGCTACTCAACATAAGTGTTTGGATAAACGGAGGCCAGATGGTACACTTCCGGGTTCTTCATCACCAACTTTTCCCGCACGCACGAAACTTCTGCCGGAGCCCAGGAAGGAGCAGACCAAACGGGCATGCGCCAGGTACATCAATCAGAAGAGACCAAGATTTACCTGGTCGCACCTATGGAACGCCCCCGACACGCCCGTGTCCCACCTATTGCCCACCCACTCCTCGAAAAGCCACTCCCGGTGAGCGTCTTGTGCAGACTTCCCAGTCGCCCACTCTTGTCGGGACTGCATTAGGAACTCCGTCCGAGAGCTCCACGGGGCGACTCTCTTGGCCTCCTTTGCCAGAGGCCGACAGACCTCTCCCTACCCACCTTCTTCCCTGAAGGTAGGTGACCAAAAATAAATTTGCTGTTTTTCTCCTACCCTTGCCTACTCGCTGGTTCTTTTGTGCTCGCTCTGGTGGTCTTAGAAAAACAAATCAGTTGGTGCTGAACCCGGCAGGAGACCCCTCCTCAGGGCCCCCAGGGTCCAGGGAGCCTCCTCCTCCTCCTTCCATGCCGCGGATGGACCAGGACCTGAGACCCGCTTCCCTCACTCTCACGGCCTCTCTTGGATAAGTGCCCTTGTCTCCCTTTACCTCCCTCTGCCAAAAATCCTGCACAGGTCCGAGACCCACTTTTGAGCCACCAAGTGGCTGGGGAGACCCGTTCAGGATGGAGATGTCCGCCTGAAGGTAATCTCCACCTTGACTCCAAGAGCCTCCAGTCTGTCTCTGCTGGTTCCAAAGGACGCTTTGAAGCCAGGCAGAGATCCACTTCCATTTCCATTGTGTCCATTGTGTAAATAAAGAGAAAACAAATGGGAAACCCCCAGTCCAAAGTTCCAAAGAGCACCCCCTTAGGGTGCCTCCTAGCCAATTTAAAAACCTTACAGCTCGAACAAGACCTTAGGAGGAAGCGGTTAATTTTCCTTTCCACTGTGGCGTGGCCCCAATACAAACTAGACAATCAGTCTCAGTGGCCACCAGAGGGCACCCTAGACCGCAATGTTCTGACCGACCTCAGCAATTTCTGCCAGTGGCTAGGCAAGTGGTCCGAAATTACTTACATACAAGGCTTTTGGGCCTTACACTCTCGTCCCGACATGTGTAGCCGGTGCTCTTTGGCCCAAGTTATGCTAGCCAAGGACGCCGGCTCACAGGAACCCAAAAAAAAGGAGTCTTCATTCCTTTCTGTTCAGCCAGAGGACCTTTGGTTTCCCTCACTTCCGCCCTACACTTCTCTTCCTCCCTCCGTCCAGACTCCTCCTTCCTCTTCCTTATCTACTAGTAATCCACTCGGTCCTGTGCCTGCTTCGGGGCCCCCAACTGGCAGTCTTGAGTCTCCTGTCTCTGCCCACACCTGCTCTAAGTGCCCTGCTGATGCCCTCATTCCTGCCCCACACCCTCCTACAGTGTTAGCACCTTTGTGAGAGGTAGCTGGGGTGGAGGGGGTAGTCAGAGTACATGTCCCTTTTTCACTGGCCGATCTTTCCAAAATTGAGAAGCATTTAGGTGATTTCTTAGCTAATCCTACCATATACATAAAGGAATTTAGATACCTTTGTCAGGCCTATGACTTAACTTGGCATGACCTCCAGGTTATCCTAACCTCCACCCTAAACCCTGAGGAGCAAGAGTGCATCCTAGCGGCCGCCAGGCAGGACGCCCACCAACTACATTTAACTGACGCTGCCATCCCACTAAAGGAGCAGCAGTCCCCTCGGCAGACCCAGACTGGAACTACCAAGCAGGACAGCCTGGGTGCCGTAGGCGAGACATAATGATCCAGTGTTTGTTGGCTGGTATGCAAGCAGCCTCAAACAAAACTGTAAATTTTAACAAATTAAAAGAAATTGTTCAAAATCCAGAAGAAAATCCAGCCACATTCTTAAATAGGCTGACTGAGGTTCTAATGCAATATACCCAGTATGATCCGGCCTCCCCTACAGGGGCCACTATTTTGGCGTCTTATTTCATTTCTCAATCAGCTCCTGACATTCGTAAAAAACTTCAAAAGCTAGAGGATGGTCCTCAGGCACCAATACAAGACCTGGTTAAATTAGCCTTGAAGGTCTATAACTCCAGAGAGGAGATGGCTGAAGCACAGCGACAGGCTCGCCTTACACAGAAAGCACAACTCCTAGCAGTGGCTTTACAGCCCAGTTGTAACCCCAGGCCAGAGAGCACACACCCCGCAGACTCCAGGA
The DNA here is from genome assembly GCF_002776525.5 of Piliocolobus tephrosceles. NCBI lineage: Eukaryota > Metazoa > Chordata > Mammalia > Primates > Cercopithecidae > Piliocolobus > Piliocolobus tephrosceles. The sequence continues at coordinate 88,126,257 of NC_045448.1, read as the reverse complement.
CTACAAAAGGAGCCTGCTATAAGTGCAGCAAGGCAGGACGCCATGCCAACAGGTGTCCGCAAGGTTCCCGAGCCCCAACGCAGCCTTGCTATAAGTGCAAGGCATCAGGACATTGGGCCAGTGAATGTCCTAACCCTCATCCACCAGCAATGCCCTGCCCTGCTTGCCAACAGGGAAGACACTGGAAGTCTGATTGCCCCACCCTGAGAAAGGTGCCGCATCTCCAAGTGACCCCCTTTCCCAGGATCCTGGTAGCTCCTTCCAGCTCCTACAGCTGGAAGACGACAACTGAAGGTGCCGAGACTCGGGGACCCCCATCACCCACGCCAAGCCGCGGGTAACTCTCCTGGTAGCGGGTAAGACAATGGGGCTACCTATTCTGTTTTGCCGTCCTTCTCTGGACCTAGCCTTCCATCCAATACTTCCGTAGTAGGAGTAGATGGAAAGCCATCCACTCCACAAAAACTCCACTCCTTAATTGCTGCCTGGCCAACAACTACTTTGTGCACTCATTCCTCATTATACCCCCATGCCCTACCCCCTTACTAGGCCGAGAAATCCTGAGCACCTTAAAGGCCTCCATATACATTCCCACCAACCCATCCACTCCCCTTCAACCCCCTCACGACCTGTTGCTCATGCTTTGTGCAGGCGCACAAGGTCCGGCTATGTCGCCCCCACCCCCCATCTTCCCTATTTCTGTACACCCTCAAGCGTGGGACACTTCTGCCCTGGTCATAGCTGCCCGCCACCCACCAGTTCTTGTCAAGCCCAAAGACCCCACCCGTTTCCCAAACCGCCCCCAATTCTCTCTCTCTCCAACACATCTACAAGGTTTAAAGCCAATTATCACGCGACTACTTAGCCAACCTATTCTTGTCCGCACACATTCCCCCTGTAACACTCCAATACTTCCAGTTAAGAAGGCAGACGGAACGTATAGGTTAGTACAGGATCTTCGGCTAGTCAATGAGGCTATCCGTCCAATGCACCCTGTAGTTCCCAACCCTTACACCCTTCTGTCCAATATCCCCACCAATTCTACTTATTTTACTGTGCTAGACCTTAAGGATGCTTCCTTTACCATATCCCTACACACAGACTGCCAGTTCCTTTTTGCTTTCACATGGGAGGACCCAGACACACATATCTCGACTCAACTGACGTGGACAGTCCTCCCACAAGGGTTCCGGGACAGCCCCCATTTCTTTGGTCAGGCCTTAGCAAAAGACCTTGCCTCCTGCTCTCTCACTAATAGCAAAGTTCTGCAGTATGTAGATGATCTCCTAATCTGTAGCCCTACCAAACAAGACTCTCTTCTAGACATGCAACTCTCCTCAACCATTTAGGCTCATTAGGTTATAGAGTATCTAAACACAAAACCCAATTTTTTTGCCAAACCGTCATATACTTAGGAATTGAAATCACCCCAACAACCCGGTCACTAACTACCGACTGCATGGCCCCAATACGTAACCTTCTTCCCCCTCAAAATGCAAAAGAAATTCAATCCTTCCTAGGTCTAATAGGCTTCTTCAGACATTGGATCCCCAATTTTGGAATCTTAGCCAAACCTTTATACGCCGCAGTTAAAGAAACCACACATGGGCCTTTGTCCAACCCCAAGTTAATCTCGACTCATTTCACCCGCTTAAAAGCTTGCCTTCTCTCACAACCCACTCTCTCACTGCCTGATTTCTAGCGTCCCTTCCAACTCTTTACAGATGAAAGGCAGAAAGTGGCAGTTGGTCTTTTATCCCAGCCTGTCAGCAGCAGCCACCACCCTGTGGCCTATCTATCCAAACAACTAGACCCAACTGTACAAGGCTGGCAACCCTGTCTGCGTGCGTTAGCAGCGGCAGCCTGCCTGACCCAGGAAGCAAAAAAGCTCATTAGAGGCAGTAACCTAACAGTCCCCTCCACACACCGTATCAGGATCTCATCTCTCATAAAAGTATTAGCCACTTAACTCCATCCCAGCTCCAACTTTTCCATCTCTTATTCATAGAAGACCCCACTGTTACTTTAGAAGTCTGCTCCTCTCTAAATCCAGACACTTTACTGCTAGACCCTCTTAAACCACCCCATACTAAACATTCTTGCCCTAAGGTCCTGGAGGCTCAACCCCCCAGCCACCTACACTTGCATGACTGGCCCCTTCAGAATGCACAACTAACCCTATTTGTGAATGGCAGCTCCTTTATCAACCCTCAAGGAAACAGACAGGCAGGATATGCACTAGTTACCTCCTCCACAGTTTTAGAGGCAAAACCCCTACCACAAGGGACCACATCACAGCAGGCAGAACTCACTGCACTAACCAAGGCACTCCTACTATCAAAAGGAAAAACAGTAAACATATACACAGATTCTAAATATGCTTTTCTAATCGCACACACCCATTTTGTCATCTGGAAAGAGAGAGGGTTTTCAACCACCGGCGGTACCCCTATTATTAACAAAAACCAAATACTCAAACTACTAGATGCATTATCGGCACCTTCCAAGGTAGCCATTATACATTGTAAAGGTCACCAAACTTCATCTAACCCGGTAGCAGCTGGCAACACTTTCGCTGACGTCACTGCCAAGTCAGCCGCCGGATTTTCCACCCCTAAGCCTCCTTCTGTCCCCCTAGTATGCCCCTAATTACACTCAGGAAGAAAAGGCTAAGCTATTACAAAATCCAACAGCCAAACTAACTACAGGTGACTGGATATATATTAATAACAAATTAGTCATTCCTGAAACACAACTCCATACCATTCTAACAGACATACATTATTCTTTACATATAGGACCCAAAGCCTTATACAATTTTCTAAATCCCCTCCTCCACTGTCCAACACTACAAAAACACTTACTTACAATCAACCAGCAGTGCTCTACCTGCCTAAAGGCAAATCCTCAAGGCACATTGTGTAATCCCCATCCCAGCCATCAACTCAGAGGACACCAACCAGGTGAAGATTGGCAAATTGATTTCACATATACGTCAAGACATAAACATTTCAAATACCTCTTAACCCTTGTGGACACCTTTTCAGGGTGGATAGAGGCCTATCCTACCACAGGAGAAACCGCTAACATTGTTGCCTCTATACTCACTGAACATATTATCCCTAGGTTTGGCCTCTCGGTCACTCTTGAATCCGACAACGGTCCAGCATTCATCTCTAAGGTAGTCCAACAGGTGGCAGCCCTCCTACACATCACCTGGAAACTCCACATCCCTTATAGGCCTCAGTCTTCTGTTAAGGTGGAAAAGGCTAATGGACTCATCAAACAACAGCTCATCAAACTCTCAATCAAAACCCGGCAGTAGTGGGTAACTCTCCTTCCCTTAGCCCTGACCCGGCTGTGGGCAGCATCTCGAAGCCCAACAGGCCTCAGTCCATTCGAATTAATCTACGGATGGCCCCTAACCCTCCAGCAAATACCTTCCCTGCCTGCCCCTTTGGTGAACTACCTCCCATATCTCACTCTTCTCAGACAACTATTAAGACAACATGCTGAGTTAGCACACCCTCCTCCAACAGATGCCTACAACCCACATCTCTCCCTCAGTCCCGGAGACCAAGTATACATAAAAGATATCCAAGCCAAAGACTTACAGCCCAGGTGGAAAGGCCCACACACTGTCCTCCTGTCTACACATACAGCAGCAACACTCCTAGGACACATGCCTTGGATTCATATTTCCCAGCTAAGAAGGGCCCCCACCGAGAACAATCAGTGGACATCAGCTCAACTTTCCCCCACTCGCCTCAAACTTACAAAACTTCCTTGACTATCTCATGCTCCCCAACCCCTGGCACTTAGCTTGCTTTCTCACCATCCTCTACATAAACCTATCAGACTTTCAATACATAACACCAGACCCATATCTACCTCCAGACAATAGTCCAGAGCAGTGGTTCTCCTATCTCCTAACCTTCATCAAACATCTTCAGTGGCAAGGGACACTCTGTGACTACACTGAAAATGAAGTCTCATTTTATACTTATATTGCTGTATCACTCATACACTCAGACATTTGCTAGTCTGCCTAGTGTATGGCAAATTTTTTTCGTCACTGAAACTTGGTCACAAGACAGCTGAACACACTCAGTAGTACATAGTTCTGCCAGTTGTCTTCCTTAAGGCTGTCAAACTTCTCTCCGGACAATAGAGACCCCTTCTCATGGCTCACACTTATCCGCCAAGGGCTAAACTTAACCTACACTGTGAATAGAACCAATCTCTCCCATTGCTTCCTCTGTGAGGCTTTAGAAGGCACCACCCCCCCAGTGGCAGCCCCCTGCCCATGGCCTTCAACACAACTGGTCAAACATCCCACAGTTTACTCACACTCCAGGTGCCACTATACCAAAATCCAAATAGCCCAATCCTTCCTTTTTGTTATTCAACCCCGAATTCATCCTGGGGTAATCATACTCAGGTGCCCAATGGAGGCCAAACAGCCCCCATTGGAGGCTATTTCTGGTGCAAGGGGTCCCTTTCTAAAACCTTTAACCAAACTGTCACAACTCAATCTCAATCTCTCTGTGTCCCAGTATACTTAATGCCCAGCCTCACCCTGTATAGCAAGGCTGAACTAGTCGAACTGACACTGCATCTACACCCTCCTGCCAATCGCTGACAAAAACGGGCTGTTTTCCTCCCTCTAGTTATTGGAATCAGCTGAAAGCCTGGCCTCCCTGCAGCACCGAACTACCTCAATAGCCCAAGTAGCTGCCCAAAACAGGAGAGCCCTAGACTTGCTTACAGTGGAAAAAGGAGACACTTGTCTCTTCCTTGGAGAAGAGTGCTGCTATTATGTTAGCAAGTCAGGCCTAGTGGACACTAAAATTCAAACCCTCAAGAAAAATAAAAACTGAAATACAGAACCTTAATACCCCAACCTTGCCAGGACCCTCCTTCTGGGTTTTGCCCATATTCCAACAAATGCTTCCATTCCTCATTCGTATACTAATACTGCGCCTTATTTTATTCTTCATCTGTACGTCCAAATACCAACCATAGGCCCCAAGCTTAATGATGCCCTTTAAGCTTCATTGGAATTCAGCTACTTCATGGAAGTAGCCAGACAGACCAGGGTGCCCCTTATCACTATTATCAATAAAAGATTGGACTGTTTGGATAAACGGGGGCAAGATGGCGCACTTCCAGGTTCTTCATCACCATCATTTCCTGCGCACGTGAAAATGCAGCCGGCGCCCGGGAAGTTGCAGACCAACCGGGCATGCGCCAGGTGACGTCAATCTGAAGAGACCAAGATTTGCCTGGTCGCACCTACGGAACACCCCCGACATGCCCGTGCCCCGCCTATTGCCCTCCCAATCCTAGAAAAGCCACTCCCAGTGAGCGTCTTGTGTGGACTTCCCATCCCCCCACTCCTGTCAGGACTGCATTAAGAACTCCATTAGAGAGCTCCACGGGGCGACTCTTTTGGCCTCCTTTGCTGGAGGTCGAAAGACCTCTCCCTACCCACCTTCTTCCCTGAAGCTAGGTGACCTAAAATAAATGCAGTTTTGCTCCTACCCTTGCCTACCCACTAGTTCTTTTGTGCTCGCTCTGTTGGTCTTAGAAAAATAAATCAGTAAGGAGAGGCTTAACTAAGCGAGAGAAACTAAGAAAACACAGAGTAGTTTCACAGAAAGCTTCCTTCTGGATTTTACCTGAGGATATTTATTTCTCCATGTTCTAAGGATCGTTCCCAAATGTTCTTCCTCAGATTCCACAAAAACAGTGCTTTAAATCCGCTCAATCCAAAGAATGTTTTAAATCTAGGAGATGAATACACACATTGCAGAGCAGTTGCTCAGAAAGTTACTCTGCAGGTTTCATCAGAAGATGTTTCCTTGCTCACCACAAGCCTCCAGGCGTCACTAAATATCCCTTCACAGATTCTTCAAAGACAGAATGTCGAAACTGGGCAACATAGAGTAAGCATAAATTCTGTGAGGTGAATGCACATATCAGAGAGCAGATTCTTGGAACGCTTCTTTCTCGATTTTATTTCAGTATATTTCACTATTTGCCATAGTCCTCAATGCACTCCGAAATACCACTTTTTTGGTTACACAGGAACAGTGTTCAAACACTGCCTTGTGAGAAAAGAGGAATAACTCCCTGAGTGGAATGCATACATCACAAAGTAGTTTCTCAGAAAGCTTCTTTCGAGTTTTTATCTGGTGATATCCCCTCTTTCACTGAAGGCCAGAATGTGCTCCCAAATATCCCTTCGCGGATCCGTGCATGACGGATTTTCCAAACTGTGTAATACAAGAAAGGTTTTAACTATGCAAGATGAATACATATATCTAACATGAAGCAGTTTCACAGAAATATTCTTTCCAGTTTTTGTTTGAGGATATTTCCTTTTTCACTGTAGCCGTCCGTATAATCTGGAATGTCTCTTGGTAGCTTTTTCACCAAAAGGGATTCTGGAATCCTCTAGGAAAAGAAAGGTGTATTTCTGTGAGTGGAATGCACACATCACAAAGCAGCTCCTCAGAAAGCTTCTCTACAGTTTCTATCTGAAGACGTTTCCCTTATCACCGTAACCTTCAAATCCCTCCTGAATATCACTTCGCAGTCTAAACAAAAACAGTGTTATGATACTGCTCAATGAAAAGACAAGCTTAACTGTGTGAGCGGAATTCACATGGCACAGAGCAGGTTCACGGAAATCTTCCGTCTGGTTTCTCACTGAGGTTATGTGTTTTTCAGGATATCCTAAATAGCATCTCCAAATGTCCTTTCTCAGATTCCACAGAAACAGTGATTTCAAACTGCTCAATCCAAAGGATGATTTAACTCTTTGAGATGAACACAAACATAACAAAAGAGTTGCACAGAAAGCTACTCTCCAATTTTCTTTCTTTTTTTTATTTATATTTTTATTATAATACTTTAAGTTCTAGGGTACATGTGCATAACATGCAGATTTTTTACATATGTATACTGGTGCCATGTTGTTGTGCTGCACTAATCAACTCATCAGCACCCATCAATTCGTCATTTACATCAGGTATAACTCCCAATGCAATCCCTCCCCCTCCTCCCCCATGATAGGCCCCGTTGTGTGATGTTCACCTTCCCGAGTCCAAGAGATCTCATTGATCAGTTCCCACCTATGAGTGAGAACATGCGGTGTTTGGTTTTCTGTTCTTGTGATAGTTTGCTAAGAATGATGGTTTCCAGCTGCATCCATGTCCCTACAAAGGACAAAAACTCATCCCTTTTATGGCTGCATAATATTCCATGGTGTATATGTGCCACATTTTCTTAATCCAGTCTGTCACTGATGGACATTTGGGTTGATTCCAAGTCTTTGCTATTGTGAATAGTGCTGCAATAAACATACGTGTGCATGTGTCTTTATAGCAGCATGATTTATAATCCTTTGGGTATATACTCAGTAGTGGGATGGCTGGGTCATATGGTACTTCTAGATCTAGATCCATGAGGAATCAACATATTGTTTTCCATAACGATTGAACTAGTTTACAATCCCACCAACAGTGTAAAAGTGTTCCTATTTCTCCACATCCTCTCCAGCACCTGTTGTTTCCTGACTTTTTAATGATTGCCATTCTAACTGGTGTGAGATGGTATCTCATTGTGGTTTTGTATTGCATTTCTCTGATGGCGAGTGATGATGAGCATTTTTTCATGTGTCTGTTGGCTGTATGAATATCTTCTTTTGAGAAATGTCTGTTCATATCCTTTACTCACTTTTTGATGGGGCTGTTTGTATTTTTCTTGTAAATGTGTTTGAGTTCTTTGTAGATTCTGGAAATTAGCCCTTTGTCAGATGAGCAGATTGCAAAAAGTTTCTCCCATACTGTAGGTTGCCTGTTCATTCTGATGGTAGTTTCTTTTGCTGTGCAGAAGCTCTTTAGTTTAATCATATCCCATTTGTCAATTTTGGCTTTTGCTGCCGTTGCTTTTGGTGTTTTAGACATGAAGTCCTTGCCCATGCCTATGTTCTGAATGGTAAAACCTAGGTGTTCTTCTAGGGTTTTTATGGTATTAGGTCTAACATTTAAGTCTCTAATCCATCTTGAATTAATCTTCGTATAAGAAGTAAGGAAAGGATCCAGTTTCAGCTTTCTATTTATGGCTACCCAATTTTCCCAGCACCATTTATTAATTAGGGAGTCCTTTCCCCATTTCTTGTTTCTCTCAGGTTTGTCAAAGATCAGCTGGATGTAGATGTGTGGTATTATTTCTGAGGACTCTGTGCTGTTCCATTGGTCTATATCTCTGTTTTGGTACCAGTACCATGCTGTTTTGGTTACTGTAGCCTTGTAGTATAGTTTGAAGTCAGGTAGCATGATGCCTCCAGCTTTGTTCTTTTGACTTAGGATTTTCTTGGTAATGCGGGCTCTTTTTTGGTACCATATGAACTTTAAAGCAGTTTTTTCCAATTCTGTGAAGAAACTCATTGGTAGCTTGATGGGGATGGCATTGAAGCTATACATAACTTTGGGCAGTATGGCCATTTTCATGATATTGATTCTTCCTAACCATGAGAATGGTATGTTCTTCCATTTGTTAGTGTCCTCTTTTATTTCACTGAGCAGTGGTTTGTTTTTTTTTTTATTATTATTATACTTTAAGTTCTAGGGTACATGTGAATAACGTGCAGGTTGTTACATATGTATACATGTGCCATGTTGGTGTGCTGCACCCATCAACTCGTCAGCACCCATCAATTCATCATTTATATCAGGTCTAACTCCCCAGTGCAATCCCTCCCTGCTCGCCCCTCCCCATGATAGGCCCCATTGTGTGATGTTCCCCTTCCCGAGTCCAAGTGAGCTCATTGTTCAGTTCCCACCTATGAGTGAGAACATGCAGTGTTTGATTTTCTCTTTTTGTGATAGTTTGCTAGGAATGATGGTTTCCAGCTGCATCCATGTCCCTACACAGGACGCAAACTCATCCTTTTTTATGGCTGCATAGTATTCCATGGTGTATATGTGCCACATTATCTTAATCCAGTCTGTCAATGATGGACATTTGGGTTGATCCCAAGTCTTTGCTATTGTGAATAGTGCCGCAATAAAGATACGTGTGCATGTGTCTTTGTAGTAGCATAATTTATAATCCTTTGGGTATATATCCAGTAGTGGGATGGCTGGGTCGTATGGTACATCTAGTTCTAGATCCTTGAGGAATTGCCATACTGTTTTCCATAATGGTTGAACTAGTTTACAATCCCACCAACATTGTAAAAGTGTTCCTATTTCTCCACATCCTCTCCAACACCTGTTGTTTCCTGATTTTTTAATGATTGCCATTCTAACTGGTGTGAGATGGTATCTCATTGTGGTTTTGATTTGCATTTCTCTGATGGCCAGTGATGATGAGCATTTTTTCATGTGTCTGTTGGTTGTATGAATGTCTTCTTTTGAGAAATGTCTGTTCATATCCTTTGCCCACCTTTTGAATAGGTTGTTTGTTTTTTTCTTGTATATTTGTTTGAGTTCTTTGTAGATTCTGGAAATTAGCCCTTTGTCAGATGAGTAGATTGCAAAAATTTTCTCCCATTCTGTAGGTTGCCTGTTCAGTCTGATGGTCGTTTCTTTTGCTGTGCAGAAGCTCTTTAGTTTAAGTAGATCCCATGTGTCAATTTTGGCTTTTGCTGCCGTTGCTTTTGGTGTTTTACACATGAAGTCCTTGCCTATGCCTATGTCCTGAAAGGTACTACCTAGATTTTCTTCCAGGGTTTTTATAGTATTAGGTCTAACATTTAAGTCTCTAATCCATCTTGAATTAATCTTCGTATAAGGAGTAAGGAAAG
>NC_045448.1:88062333-88106440 GCF_002776525.5 Piliocolobus tephrosceles | reverse complement strand
ATGGGTCTCCTGAAGACAGCAGACTGATGGGTCTTGACTCTTTATCCTGTTTGCCAGTCTGTGTCTTTTAATTGGATAGTCCAGTAACATTTAAAGTTAATATTGTTATGTGTGAACTTGATCCTGCCATTATGATATTACCTGGTTATTTTTCTCGTTAGTTGATGCAGTTTCTTCCTAGCCTCCATGGTCTTTACATTTTGGCATGTTTTTGCAATGGCTGGAACTGGTCCTTCCTTTCCATGTTTAGTCCTTCCATCAGGGTCTTTTGTAAGGCAGGACTGGTGTTTACAAAATCTCTAAGCATTTGCTTATCTGTAAAGGATTTTATTTCTCCTTCACTTATGAAACTTAGTTTGGCTGGATATGAAATTCTGGGTTTAAAATTCTTTTCTTAAGAATGTTGAATATTGACCCCCACTCTGTTCTGACTTGTAGAGATTCTGCCGAGAGATCTTCTGTTAGTCTGATGGGCTTCCCTTTGTGGGTTACCAGACCTTTCTCTGGCTGCCCTTAAGATTTTTTCCTTCATTTCAACTTTGGTGAATCTGGCAATATGTGTCTTGGAGTTGCTCTTCTGGAAGAGTATCTTTGTGGCATTCTCTGTATTTCCTGAAATTGGATGTTGGCCTGCTCTGCTATGTTGGGGAAGTTATCCTGGATGATATACTGAAGAGTGTTTTCCAACTTCGTTCCATTTTCCCCCTCACTTTCAGACACCCCAATCAGACGTAGATTTGGTCTTTTTACATAACCCCATACTTCTTGCAGGCTTTGTTCATATCTTTTTCTCCTTTATTTTTTTTTTGGTTTCCCTTCTCACTTCATTTCATTCATTTGATCCTCCATCGCTGATACTCTTTCTTCCAGTTGATCGAGCTGGTTACTGAAGGTTGTGCATTTGTCACGTATTTCTCGTGTCATGGTTTTCATCTCTGTCATTTCGTTTATGACCTTCTCTGCATTAATTTGTCTAGGTATCAATTCTTCCACTCTTTTTTCAATATTTTTAGTTTCTTTGCGCTGGGTACATAATTCCTCCTTTAGCTCTGAGAATTTTGTGGACTGAAGCCTTCTTCTCTCATCTCATCAAAGTCATTCTCTGTCCAGCTTTGATCCATTGCTGGCGATGAGCTGCGATGCTTTGCAGGGGGATATGCACTCTTATTTTTTGAATTTCCAGCTTTTCTGCCCTGCTTTTTCCCCATCTTTGTGATTTTATCTGCCTCTGGTCTTTGATGATGGTGCCGTACTGATGGGGTTTTGGTGTAGGTGTCCTTCCTGTTTGATAGTTTTCCTTCTAACAGTCAGGACCCTCAGCTGTAGGTCTGTTGGAGATTGTTTGAGGTCCACTCCAGACCCTGTTTACCTGGGTATAAGTAGCAGAGTTTGCAGAAGATAGAATATTGCTGAACAGTGAGTGCACCTGTCTGATTCTTGCTTTGGAAACTTCCTCTCAGGGGTGTACCACCGTGTGAGGTGTGGGGTGTCAGTCTGCCCCTAGTGGGGGATGTCTCCCAGTTAGGCTACTCAGGGGTCAGGGACCCACTTGAGCAGGCAGTCTGTCCGTTCTCAGATCTCAACCTCCGTTTTGGGAGATCCACTGCTCTCTTCAAAAATGTCAGACACAGTCGTTTGCATTTGCAGAGGTTTCTGCTGCTTTTTGTTGTTGTTGTTGTTTAGCTGTGCCCTGTCCCCAGAGTTGGAGTCTACAGAGACAGGCAGTCTTCCTTGAACTGCTGTGAGGTCCACCCAGTTCGAGCTTCCCAGAGGCTTTGTTTACCTACTTAAGCCTCAGCAATGGCAGGCGCCCCTCCCCCGCCTCGCTGCTGCCTTGTGGTTAGATTGCAGACTGCTGTGCTAGCAATGAGGGAGGCTCCGTATGCGTGGGACCCTCCTGGCCAGGTGTGGGATATAATCTCCAGGTGTGCCCGTTTGCTTAAAGCACAGTATTGGGGTGGGATTTACCCGATTTTCCAGGTGTTGTGTGTCTCGGTTCTCTTGTCTAGGAGAAAGGATTCCCTTCCCCCTTGTGCTTCCCAGGTGAGGCAATTCCTCACCCTGCTTCAGCTCTCGCTGGTCAGGCTGCAGCAGCTGACCAGCACCGATTGTCCAGCACTCCCTACTGAGATGAACCCAGTACCTCAGTTGAAAATGCAGAAATCACTGGCTTCTGTGTCGCTCACGCTGGGAGTTGGAGACTGGAGCTGTTCCTATTTGGCCATCTTTCTCCACCGGCCTGAGGTTATTTCTTTTTCAGGATATTCTAAAGAGCATTTCCAAATGTCCTTTCTCAGATTCCACAGAAACAGTCATTTCAAACTGCTCAATCCAAAGAATGATTTAACTCTATCAGATGAATACACACATCAGAAAGCAATTGTTCAGAAATCTTCTCTCCACTTTTCATTTGAAGACGTTTCCTTGCTCATCATAAGCCTCCAGGCATCACTTAATATACCTTCAATATACAGATTCCTCAAAGACAAAGTCTCCAAACTGTTTAATGTAGAGTAATATTTAACACTGTGAAGTGAATGTACACATGGTTCACCACAAGCCTCTGGTCGCCACTTCATATCCCTTTGCAGAATCCTCCAAGACAGACTTTCTGAACTGTAAATGTAAAGTAAGCTTTTACTCTCTGAAATGAATGCGTACGTCAGAGATCAGTTTCTTGGAACGCTTCTTTCTGGATTTTATTTCAGATATTTCACTTTTCATCATACTCTTAAATGCGCTTCTAAATATTACTTTTTTGGTTTTACAGGAACAGTGTTCAAACACTGCCTTATGAAAAAAGAGGTATAACACCCTGAGGGGAATGCACACATCACAAAACAGTTTCTATCCATTTTTTATCTGAAGTTATCTCTTTTTCACTGTAGGCCTTAGTGGGCTCCCGAATATCTCTTCGCGGATCTTTCTATGATGGCATTTCCAAACTGCGTAATATAGGGGAAGTTTTATCCGTGTGAGATGAATAAACGTATCTATCACAAAGCAGTTTCACAGAAAGCTTCTTTCCAGTTTTTGTCTGAGGATATTTCCTTTTTGACCATAGCCTTCCATATACTCCCAAATGTGCCCTGGTAGCTTTTTTCCCAAAAAGGGATTCCCCAATCCTCTATGCGGAGAAAAGTATAACTCTGTGAGTGGAATGCACATGTCAGGAAGCAGCACCTCGGAAAGCTTCTCTCCAGTTTCCATCTGAAGATATTTCCGTTTTCACCATAGGCTCAAGGTGCTCCTGAGTATCCCTTAGCTGATTAAACTAAAACAGTATTCGAATACTGCTAAATGAAAACAGAAGATTAACTGTACGTGTGGAATTCACATGACACACAGAAGTTTCACAGAAAACTTCCTTCTGATTTTTATCTGAGGGTATTTCTTTTTCATTATATTCTTAAGAGCATTCCCAAATGTCCTTTCTGAGGTTCCACAGAAAGAGTGATTTCAAACTGCTCAATCCAAAGAATGATTTAACAGTATGAGATAAATGCACTCATCACAAAGCAGTTGCTCATAAAGCTTCTCTCCAGTTTTCAATGGAAGATATTTCCTTGCTCACCAGAGTCCTTGTGGCGCCACTTAATATCCCTTTGCAGAATCTTCAAAGACAGACTTTCTAAGCTGGAAAATGTAGAGTAAGCTTTAACTCACTGAAATGAATGGACATGTCACAGCAGTTTCTTGGAACTCTTCTTTCTGGGTTTTATTTCAGGATATTTCACTTTTCAAGATAGTCTTCCATGTGCTCTGAAACATAAATTTTTCGGTTTAACAGGAACAGTTTTCAAAGACTGCCTTATGAGAAAATAGGTATAACTCCCTGAGTGGAATGCACATATCACAAAGCAGTTTCTCAGAAAGATTCTCTTCAGTTTTTATCAGATGATATCTCCTATTTCACCATAGGCCTGAATGTGCTCCCAAATAACCTTTCACAGATCCGTCCATGATGGCATTTCAAACTGCGTAATAGAAAGAAAATTGTATCTATGTGGATGAATAAACATATCTGTCACAAAGGAGTTTCACAGAAAGCTTCTTTCCAGTTTCTGTCTGAGGATATTTTCTTTTTCACCATAGCCTTCCCTATACTCCCGAATGTCCCCTGGTAGCATTTTCTCCAAAAGGAATTCTCCAATCCTCTATGAGAAAAAAGGTATGATTCTGTGAGTGGAATGCACACGTCACAAAGCAGCTCCTCAGAAAGCGTCTCTCCAGTTTCTATCTGAAGATATTTCCTTTTTCACCATAAGCCTCAAAGTGCTCCCGAATATCCCTCGCAGACTAAACAAAAACAGTGTTAGAATACTGCTCAATGAAAAGACTAGCTTAACTGTGTGGTCACAATAAACTCGACACAGAGTAGTTTCACAGAGAGGTTTTTTCTGGTTTCTATCTGAGGTTATTTCTTTTTCAGGATGTTCTAAAGAGCGTTCCCAAATGTCCTTTCTCAGACTCCAAAGAAACAGTGATTTCAAACTGCTTAATCCAAAGAATGATATTACTCTATGAGATGAATACAAACATCACAAAAGAGTTACTCAGAATGCTTCTCTCCAATTTTCAATGGAAGACAATTCCTGGCTCACCATTGGCCTCCGGTCGCCACTTAATATCCCTTTGCAGAATCCTCAAAGACAGACTTTCCAAGCTGGGAAATGTAGAGTAAGCTTTAACTCTGTGAAATGAATGGACATGTCAGAGAGCAGTTTCTTGGGATGCTTCTTTCTGTGTTTTATTGGACGACATTTCACTTTTCGCCATAGTCTTCAATGTGCTCCAAATATCACTTTTTTAGTGGTACAGGAACAGTGTTGAAACAGTGCCTTATGAGAAAATAGGTATAACACCCTGAATGGAATGCACACATCACCAAGCAGTTTCTCAGAAAGCTTATCTCCACTTTTATCTGACAATATTTCCTTTATCACCATAAGCCCAAATGTGATCATGAATCCATCCATGATCATGGATCCATCCATGACGGAGTTTCAAAGCTGCATAATGAAAAGAAAGTTTTATCTATGTGAGATGCATAAACATATCTCTCACAAAACATTTACACATAAAGTTTCCTTTCAGTTTTTGCCTGAGAATACTTCCTTTTTCACCATAGCCCTCCATATGTTGAATGTTCCCTGGTAGGTTTCTCTCCAAAAGTGATTTCATAATCCTCTATGAGAAAAAAGATATAACTCTATGAGTGGAATGCACACGTCACAAAGCAGCTCTTTGGAAAGCTTCTCTCCAGTTTCTACCTCGAGATATTTCTTGTTTCACCATAAGTCTCAAAGCGCTCCCAAATATCCTTTCACATGCTAAACATAACCAGGGTTAGAAAACTGTTCAGTGTAAAGAGAGGCTTAACTGAGTGAGGGGAATTAAAACGACACAGAGCAGTTTCACACAATGCTTCCTTCCGGATTTTACCTGAGGATATTTCTTTCTCCATATTTTAAGGAGCATTCCCAAATGTCCTTACTCAGATTCCACAAAAACAGTGATTTCAAACTGCTCAATCCAAAGAATGGTTTAACTCTATGAGATGAATACACAGATGACACAGCAGTTGCTCAGAAAGCTTTTCTCCAGTGTTGAATGAAAGACATTTCCTTTCTCACCACAGGCCTCCGGTTGCCACTTAATATTCCTTGGCACAATCCTGAAAGACAGACTTAAAAAACTGGGAGTTGTAGAGTTAGCTTTAACTCTATGAAATGAATGCACACATCAGAAAGCAGTTTCTTGGAACACTTCTTTCTGGGTTTTATATCAGGATATTTCTGTTTTTGCCATAGTCTTCCATGTGCTCTGAAATATTACTTTTTCAGTTTTACTGGAATAGTGTTCAAACACTTCCTTATGTGAAAAGAGTTATAACTCCCTGAGTGGAATGCACACATCACAAAGCATTTTCTCAGAAAGCTTCTATCCAGTTTTTATCTGAAGATATCTTCTTTTTCACTGTAGGCCTGAATGTGCCCCTGAATGTCCCTTCATGGATCCGTTTCCAATTTGCTTACTGTAAAGGAAGCGGTATCTATGTGAGGTGAATACATATATCACAGAGCAGTTTGACATAATAGTTATTTCCTGTTTTTGTCTGAGGCTATTTCCCTTTTCACAATAGACATCAATATGCTCTTGGATATCCCTAGATAAATTTTTCCCCAAAGGGATTTCCCTGATGCTGTATGATAAGAGAGGTATAACACTGTAAGTAGAATGCACATGTCACAAAGCAGTTCCTCGGAATGCTTCTCTCCAGTTTCTATCTGAACATATTTCCTTTTTCACCATAAACCTCAAGGAGCTCCTGAAAATCTCATCAGACGCTAAACATAATCAGTGTTAGAATACTACTCAATGAAAATAGAAGCTTAACGGTGCGAGTGGAATTCACACAACACAGAGCAGTTTCACAGAAAGCTTCCTTCTATTTTTTTCTGAAAATATTTCCCATTTCACCATAGTCCTGAATGTGCTCCGGAATGCCCTTCATGGATCCGTCCATCACAGAGTTTCCAAGCTGTGTAATGTAAATAAAGCTTTCTCTACGTGAGATGAATAAACGTAGCAAAAAGCAGATTCACAGAAAGCTTCTTTCCAGTTTTTATCTGGAGATATTTCCTTTTTCACCATAGTCCTGAATGTGCTCCCAAATGTCCCTTCATGGATCCGTCCATGACAGAGTTTCCAAGCTTCGTAATGTAAAGAAAGCTTTAACTGTGTAACATTAATACACATTTCACCAAGCAGTTTCACAGAAAACTTCTTTCCAGTTTTTCCTGAGGCTATTTCGCTTTTCACAATAGGCGTCAATATGCTCCCCAATATCCCTTCATACCTATTTCTCCAAAAGGGTTTCCCTGATGTTGTATGAGACGAGAGGTGTGACACTGTGAGTGGAATGCACACGTCGCAAAGCAGTTCCTCGGAAAGCTTCTTTCTAGTTTCGGTCTAAACATATTGCGTTTTTCACCGTAAGTCTCAAAGTGCTCCCGAATATCCCTTCACACACTAAACATAAACAGTGTTAGAAAACTGCTCAATGAAAAGAGAGGCTTAACTGAGTGAGAGGCATTAAGACAACACAGAGCAGTTTCACAGAAAGCTTCCCTCTGGATTTTACCTAAGGATATCTCCTTCTCCATATTCTAAGGAGCGTTCCCAAATGTCCATCCTCAGATTCCACAGGAACAGTGATTTCAAAGTGCTCAATCCAAAGAATGGTTTATCTCTGTGAGATTAATACACACATCACAAAGCAGTTGCTCAGAAACTTCTCTCCAGTTTTCATTGGAAGTCATTTCGTTGCTTACCACAAGCCTGCGGGCGCCACTTAATATCCCTTCACAGATTCCTCAAAGTGAGAGTTTCCAAGCTAGGCAACGTAGAGTAAGCTTTACTCTGTGAAGTGAATGCACATATCAGGGAGCAGTTTCTTGGAATGCGTCTTTCTGGGTTTTATTTGAGGATAGTTCACTTTTCACCATAGTGTTCAATGTGCTCTGAATTATTACTTTCTCGGTTTTACTGGAACAGTGTACAAACCCTGCCTTGTGAGATAACATGTATAACCCCCTGAGTAGAATGCATACATCACAAAGAAGTTTCTCAGAAAGCTTCTCTCCAGTTTTTATCAGAAGATATTTCCTGTTTCACCATAGGCCTGAGTGTGCTCCCAAATGTCCCTTCGCAAATCTGTCCATGATGTCGTTTCAAAACTGTGTATTAGAAAGAAAGTTTTATCTATGTGAGGTGAATAAACATATCTATCACAGAGCAGTTTCACAGAAATCTTCTTTCCAGTTTTTGCCTGACGATATTTCCTTTTTCTCCATAAACATCCACATATTCGTGAATGTCACCTGGTACAATTTTCTCCAAAAGAGATTCCCCAATCCTCTATGAGAAGTAAAGTATAACTCTGTGAGTGGAATGCACATGTCACAAAACAGCTCCTTGGAAAGCTTCTCTCCAGTTTCTAGCTGAACATATTTCCGTTTTCACTATATGCGCCAAAGCACTCCCAAGTATCCCTTAGCTGACTAAACTAAAACAGTGATAGAATACTGCTGAAGGAAAACAGAAGTTTAACTCTGCTGATGGAATTCACATGACACAGAGCAGTTTCACAGAAAGCTTTCTTGTGGTTTTTATCAGTGGATATTTATTTTTCAGCATGTTCTTAAGAGCGTTCCCAAATGTCCTATCTCAGGTTCCACAGAAAGAGTGATTTCAAACTGCTCAATCCAAAGAAGGATTTAACTCTATGATATGAATACACACATGACAAAGCAGTTGCTCAGAAAGCTTTTCTCCAGTGTTCAACGAAAGACATTTCCTTTCTCGCCACAGGCCTCTGATCACCACTTAATATCCCTTTACAGATTCCTCAAGGACAGACTTTAAAAACTGGGAAATGTAGAGTAAGCTTTCACTCTCTGAAATGAATGCACATGTCAAAGGGCAGTTTCTTGGAATACTTCTTTCTCGGTTTTATTTCAGGATATTTCACTTTTCACCATATTCTTCCATGCACTCTGAAATATTACATTTTCGGTTTTACAGGAATAGTGCTCAAACACTGCCTTATGAGAAAAGAGGTATAACTCCCTGAGTGGAATGTGCACGTCACAAAGCAGTTTCTCAGAAACCTTCTATCGACTTTTTATCTGAAGATATTTTCCTTTTTCATCAGAAGCCTCAAAGCACTTTCGAATATCCCTTCGCAGGCTAAACAAAAACAGTGTTAGAATACTGCTCAATGAAAAGAGAAGCTTAACTGTGAGAGTGGAATTCCCATGACACAGAACAGTTTCACAGAAAGCTTCCTTCTGGGTTCTATCTGAGGTTATTTCTTTTTCAGGATATTCTATCGAGCATTCCCAAATGTCCTTTCTCAGGTTCCACAGAAAGAGGGATTTCAAACTGCTCATTCCAAAGAATGATTTAACTCTACGAGATAAATACACACATCACAAAGCAGTTGCACAGAAAGCTTCTCTCCAGTTTTCAATGAAAGACATTTCCTTGCTCACCACAGGCCTGTGGTTGCCACTTAATATCCCTTTGCAGAATCCTCAAAGACAGACTTTCCAAACTGGGAAATGTAGAGTAAGCTTTAACTCTCTGAAATGAATGCACATGTCAGAGAGCTGTTTCTTGTAACGCTTCTTTCTGGGTTTTATATTAGGATGTTTCACTTTTTGCTGTAGTCTACCATGCGCTCTGAAATATTACTTTTTCAGTTTTTCAGCATCAATTATCAAATATTGCCTTATGAGAAAAGAGGTACAACTCCCTGAGTGCAGTACACACATCACAAACCAGTTTCTCAGAAAGCTTCTCTCCAGTTTTTATCTTAATATATTTTCTTTTTCACCATAGGCCTGAATGTGCTCCCAATGTCGCTTCACGAATACGTCTATGATGGAGTTTCAAAACTGTGTAATAGAAAGAAAGTTTTATCTATGTGAGATGAATAAACATACCTATCACAAAGCAGTTACACAGAAAGCTTCTTTCCTGTTTTTGTCTGATGATTTTCTCTCCAGTTTCTATCTGAAGATATTTCCTTTTTTACCATAAGCCTCAAAACGTTCCCGAATATCCCTTCACAGACTAAACAAAAACAGTGTCAGAATACTGCTCAATGAAAAAAGAAGCTTAATTGTGCGAGTGGAATTCACGTGATACAGAGCAGCTTCACAGAAAGCTTCCTTTTGGTTTCTATCGAAGGTTACTTCTTTTTCAGGATATTTTAAAGAACGTTCCCAAATGTCATTTCTCAGATTCCACAGAAACAGTGATTTTAAACTACTCAATCCAAAGAATGATTTAACTCTACGAATGAACACAAACATCATGAAAGAGTTGCACAGAAATCTTCTCTCCAATTTTCAATGGAAGACATTTCCTTGCTCACCACTGGCCTCTGGTTACCACTTAATATCCCTTTGCAGAATCCTCAAAGACAGACTTTCTAAACTGGGAAATGTAGAGTAAGCTTTGACTGTCTGAAATGAATGCACAAGTCAGATAGCAGTTTCCTGGAACTCTTCCTTCTTGGTTTTATTTCAGGATATTTCAGTTTTCACCATAGTCTTCCATGCGTTTCGAAATATTACTTTTTCGGTTTTAGAGGAACAGTGTCCAAACACTGCCTTATGAGGAAAGAGGTATAAATCCCTGAGTGGAATGCACACATCCAAAGCAGTTTCTCCGAAAGCTTCTATCCAGTTTTTATCTGAAGATATCTCCTTTTCCACCATAGGCTCGAATGTGTTCCCAAATATCCCTTTGTGGATCCATCCATTACAGCGATTCCAAGTTGTGTAACATAAAGAAAGCTTTATCTATGTGAGATGAATCAGCATAGCAAAAAGCAGAATCACAGAAAGCTACTTTCCAGTTTTTATCTGAAGATATTTCCTTTTTCACCATAGTCCTGAATGTGTTCCCGAATGTCCCTTTGTGGATCTGTCCAAGACAGAGCTTCCAAGTTGCACAATATAAAGAAAGATTTATCTATGTGAGATGAATACACATATTGCAGAGAAGTTTAATAGAAAGCTTCTTTCCAGTTTTTGTTTGAGACTATTTCCCTTTTCACCATAGGCATCAACATGCTCCCGAATATCACTTGGTACCTTTTTCTCCAAAAGGGTTTCCCCAATGCTGCATGAGAAGAGAGGTTTAATCCTGTGAGTGGAATGCACACATCACAAAGCAATTCGTTGGAAAGCTACTCTCTAGTTTCTGTCTGAACATATTTCCTTTTCCACCGTAAGCCTTAAAGAGCTCCCAAATATCCCTTCACACACGAAATATAAACAGGGCTACAAAACCACTCAATAAAAAGAGAGGCTTTTTTTAATTGTGTCTCTGGCAAGCTTTGGTATCAGGATGATGTTGGCCTCATAAAATGAGTTAGGGAGGATTCCCTCTTTTTCTATTGATTGGAATAGTTTCAGAAGGAATGGTACCAGCTCCTCCTTGTACCTCTGGTAGAATTCAGCTGTGAATCCATCTGGTCCTGGGCTTTTTTTGGTGCGTAGGCTATTAATTGTTGCCTCAATTTCAGAGCCTGCTATTGGTCTATTCAGGGATTCAACTTCTTCCTGGTTTAGTCTTGGGAGAGTGGAAGTGTCCAGGAAACTATCCATTTCTTCTAGATTTTCTAGTTGATTTGCGTAGAGGTGTTTATAGTATTCTCTGATGGTAGATTGTATTTCTGTGGGGTTGGTGGTGATATCCCCTTTCTCATTTTTTATTGCATCTATTTGATTCCTCTCTCTTTTCTTCTTTATTAGTCTTGCTAGCGGTCTGTCAATTTTGTTGATCTTTTCAAAAAACCAACTCCTGGATTCATTGATTTTTTGGATGGTTTTTTGTGTCTCTATCTCCTTCAGTTCTGCTCTGATCTTAGTTATTTCTTGTCTTCTGCTAGCTTTTGAATGTGTTTACTCTTGCCTCTCTAGTTCTTTTAATTGTGATGTTAGAGTGTCAATTTTACATCTTTCCTGCTTTCTCTTTAGGGCATTTAGTGCTATAAATTTCCCTCTACACACTGCTTTAATATCCCTGATGAACATCGATGCAAAAATCCTCAATAAAATACTGGCAAACTGGATTCAGCAGCACATCAAAAAGCTTATCCACCATGATCAAGTGGGCTTCATCCCTGGGATGCAAGGCTGGTTCAACATTCGCAAATCAATCAACGTAATCCAGCATATAAACAGAACCAAAAACAAGAACCACATGATTATCTCAATAGATGTAGAAAAGGATTTTGACAAAATTCAACAGCCTTCATGCTAAAAACGCTCAATAAATTCGGTATTGATGGAACGTACCTCAAAATAATAAGAGCTATTTATGACAAACTCACAGCTAATATCATGCGGAATGGGCAAAAACTGGAAAAATTCCCTTTGAAAACTGGCACAAGACAGGGATGCCCTCTCTCACCACTCCTATTCAACATAGTGTTGGAAGTTCTGGCTAGGGCAATCAGGCAAGAGAAAGAAATCAAGGGTATTCAGTTAGGAAAAGAAGAAGTCAAATTGTCCCTGTTTGCAGATGACATGATTGTATATTTAGAAAACCCCATCGTCTCAGCCCAAAACCTTCTTAAGCTGATAAGCAACTTCAGCAAAGTCTCAGGATACAAAATTAATGTGCAAAAATCATAAGCATTCTTATACATGTATAAGAATGTATAAGCATTCTTATACACCAGTAACAGACAAACAGAGAGCCAAATCAGGAAAGAACTTCCATTCACAATTGCTTCAGAGAGAATAAAATACCTAGGAATCCAACTCACAAGGGATGTAAAGGACCTCTTCAAGGAGAACTACAAACCACTGCTCAGTGAAATCAAAGAGGACACAAACAAATGGAAGAACATACCATGCTCACGGATAGGAAGAATCAATATCGTGAAAATGGCCATACTGCCCAAGGTTATTCATGGATTCAATGCCATCCCCATCAAGCTACCAATGAGTTTCTTCACACAATTGGAAAAAACTGCTTTAAAGTTCATATGGAACCAAAAAATAGCCCGCATTGCCAAGACAATCCTAAGTCAAAAGGACAAAGCTGGAGGCGTCACGCTACCTGACTTCAAACTATACTACAAGGCTACAGTAACCAAAACAGCATGGTACTGGTACCAAAACAGAGATATAGACCAATGGAACAGAACAGAGTCCTCAAAAATAATACCACACATCTACAGCCATCTGATCTTTGACAAACCTGAGAGAAACAAGAAATGGGGAAAGGATTCCCTATTTAATAAATGGTGCTGGGAAAATTGGCTAGCCATAAGTAGAAAGCTGAAACTGGATCCTTTCCTTACTCCTTATACGAAGATTAATTCAAGATGGATTAGAGACCTAAATGTTAGACCTATTACCATAAAAACCCTGGAAGAAAATATAGGTAGTACCATTCAGGACATAGGCATGGGCAAGGACTTCATGTCTAAAACACCAAAAGCAACGGCAGCAAAAGCCAAAATTGACAAATGGGATCTAGTTAAACTAAAGAGCTTCTGCAAAGCAAAAGAAACTACCATCAGAGTGAACAGGCAACCTACAGAACGGGAGAAAATTTTTGCAATCTACTCATCTGACAAAGGGCTAATTTCCGGAATCTACAAAGAACTCAAACAAATATACAAGAAAAAAACAAACAATCCCATCAAAAAGTGGGCAAAGAATATGAACAGACATTTCTCAAAAGAAGACATTCATACAGCCAACAGACACATGAAAAAATGCTCATCATCACTCGCCATCAGAGAAATGCAAATCAAAACCACAATGAGATACCATCTCACACCAGTTAGAATGGCAATCATTAAAAAGTCAGGAAACAACAGGTGTTGGAGAGGATGTGGAGAAATAGGAACACTTTTACACTGTTGGTGGGATTGTAAACTAGTTCAACCATTATGGAAAACAGTATGGCAATTCCTCAAGGATCTAGATCTAGAAGTACCATATGACCCAGCCATCCCACTACTGGGTATATACCCAAAGGATTATAAATTATTCTACTATAAAGACACATGCACACGTATGTTCATTGCGGCACTATTCACAATAGCAAAGACTTGGAATCAACCCAAATGTCCATCAGTGACAGACTGGATTAAGAAAATGTGGCACATATACACCATGGAATACTATGCAGCCATAAAAACGGATGAGTTTGCGTCCTTTTTAGGGACATGGATGCAGCTGGAAACCATCATTCTTAGCAAACTATCACAAGAAGGGAAAACCAAACACTGCATGTTCTCACTCATAGGTGGGAACTGAACAATGAGTTCACTTGGACCCGGGAAGGGGAACATCACACACTGGGGCCTATCATGGGGAGAGGCGAGCGGGGAGGGATTGCATTGGGGAGTTAGACCTGATATAAATGATGAATTGATGGGTGCTGACGAGTTGATGGGTGCAGCACACCAACATGGCACAAGTATACATATGTAACAAAGCTGCACGTTATGCACATGTACCCTAGAACTTAAAGTATAATAAAATGAAAATAAAAATAGAGGCTTAACTGAGCAAGAGGAAATAAGAACACATAGAGCAGTTTCACAGTAAGTTTTCTTCTGGATTTTATCTTTGGATATTTCTTTCTCCGTATTCTAAGGAGCTTTCTGAAATGTTCTTCCTCAGATTCCAAAGTGCTCAATCCAAAGAATGGTTTAACTCTATGACATGAATACACACATCACAAAGCAGTTTCTCAGAAAGCTTCTCTCCAGTTTTCATTGCATGACGTTTCCTTGCTCACCCCAAGCCTCCAGGTGCCACTAAATATCCCTTCACAGATTTCTCAAAGACAGAATTTCCAAACTGGGCAACATAGAGTAAGCTTTAACTCTGTGAAATGAATGCACACATCAGATAGCAGTTTTTTGAAACGCTTCTTTCTGTGTTTTATTTGAGGATATTTCACTTTTCACCATAGTCTTCAATATGCCCCGAAATATCACGTTTTCGGTTTTACAAGAACAGTGTTCAAACAATGCCTTATGAGAAAAGATATATAACTTCCTGAGTGGAATGCACACATCACAAAGCAGTTTCTCAGAAAGCTTCTCTCCAGTTTTTATCTGAAGATATTTCCTATTTCAACATAGGCCTGAATGTGCTCCCGAATATCCATTCGCAAATCTGTCCATGATGGCGTTTCAAAAGTGGGTAAAAGGAAGAAAGTTTTATCTATGTGAGATCAGAAAACATATATATCACAAAGCAGTTACACGGAAATCCTCTTTCCAGTTTTTGTTTGAGGATATTTCCTTTTTCACCATAGCTGTCCATATACTCCCGAATGTCCCCGGGTAGCTTTTTCTCCAAAAGTGATTCCCCAATCCTCTATGAGAAAAAAGGTATAACTCTGTGAGTGCAAGGCACACGTCACAAAGCAGCTCCTTGGAAAGCTTCTCTCCACTTTCTATCTGAAGATATTTCGATTTCCACCATAAGTCTCAGAGCGCTCCCAAATATCCGTTCGCAGAGTCAACAAAAAAAGTATTAGACTACTGTTCAATGAAAAGAGAAGCTTAATGGTGCAAGTGGAATTCACATATCAGAGCACTTTCACAGAAAGCTTCCTTCTGGTTTTTATCTGAGGGTATTTCATTTTCAGCATATTTTGAAGAGCATTCCCAAATGTACTTTCTCAGGTTCCACAGAAAGAGTGATTTCAAACTGCTCAATCCGAAGAATGATGTAACTCTATGAGATGAAAACACACATCACAGGTAGTTGCTCAGAAGGCTTCTCTACAGTTTTCAATGGAAAACTGTAGAGAAGCTTCTATCTGAACATATGCTTCTATCTGAACGTATTTTCTTTTTCACCATAAGCCTCAAAGTGCTTCCGAATATCCCTTTGTATGCTAAACATAAACAGTGTTAGAAAACTGCTCAATGGAAAGAGAGGCTTAACTGAGTGAGAGGAATTAAGATGATACAGAGCAGTTTCACAGAAGGCTTCCTTCTGGATTTTACTTGAGGATATTTCTTTCTCCATATTCGAAAGAGCGTTCCCAAATGTGCTTCCTTAGATTCCACAGAAACAGTGATTTGAAACTGCTCAATCTGAAGAATGGTTTAACTCTATGAGATGAATACAGACATCACACAGCAGTTTCTCAGAAAGCTTCTCTCCAGTTTTCATTGCAAGACATTTTCTAGCTCACCTCAGGCATCCAGGCACCACTTAATATCCCTTTGCAGATTCCTCAAAGACAGAGTTTCCAAACGGGGCAATGTGGAGTTAGCTTTAACTCTATAAAATGAATACATGTATCTGAGAGCAGTTTCTTGAAATGCTTCTTTCTGGGTTTCATTTGAGGATATTTCACTTTTTGCCATAGTCTTGAATGAGCTCCAAAATATCACTTTTTGAGTTTTAGAGGATCAGTGTTCAAACAGTGCCTTATATGAAAAGAGGCATAAATCCCTGAGTGGAATGCACACATCACAAAGCAGTTTTTCAGAAAGCTTCTCCCCAGTTTTTATCTGAAGATATTTTCTTTTTCACCACAAGCCTGAATGTGATCCTGAATATCTCTTCACGGATCCGTCCATTAGGAGGTTTCCAAGCTACATAAGGTAAAGAAACTTTTATCTTTGTGAAATAAATAAACATAGCAAAAATCAGATTCCCAGAAACTTCTTTAAAGGTTTATCTGAAGATATTTTCTTTTTCTCCACAGTCCTGAATATGCTCCCGAATGTCCCTTCGGGATCCATCCATGACAGAGTTTCCGAGCTGCATAATGTAAAGAAAGGTTTAAAATGATGAATTGATGGTTGCTGACGAGTTGATGGGTGCAGCACACCAACATGGCACAAGTATACATATGTAACAAACCTGCACGTTATGCACATGTAACCTAGAACTTAAAGTATAATAAAACATAAATAAATAAATAAAAGAGAAAGGTTTATCTATGTGAGATGAGTACACATAGCACAGAGCAGTTTCACAGAAAGCTTCCTTTCAGTTTTTGTCTGAGGCTATTTCCATTTTCACCATAGGCATCAATATGCCCCTGAATATCCCTTGGTACTTTTTCTCCAAAAGGGTTTCCCCGATGCTGTATGTGAAGAGAGGTATAACACTTTGAGTGGAATGCACACGTCACAAAGCAGTTCCTCAGAAAGCTTCTCTCCAGTTTCTATCTGAACATATTTCCTTTCTCACCGTAACCCTCAAAACGCTCCCGAATATCCCTTCACATGCTAAAAATAAACAGTGTAGAAAATTGAACTGCATGAAATGAATACATATATCAGAGAGCAGATTCTTGGAATGCTTCTTTCTGGGTTTTATCTGAGGATATTTCACTTTTCTCCATAGTGTTCAATGTGCTTAGAAATATCACTTTTTCAGTTTTATAGGAACAGTGTTCAAACACTTTCCTATGAGAAAAGAGGTAAAACTCCCTGAGTGTAATGCACACATCACAAAGCAGTTTCTCACAAAGCCTCTCTCCAGTTTTTATCTGAAGATATTTACTTTTTCACCATAGGCCTGAATTTGTTCCCGAATGTCAATTCATGAATCCATCTGTGATGGAGTTTGCAAACTTTGTAATGTAAAGAAAATTTTATCTACGTGAGATGAATACACCTAGCACCGAGCAGTTTCACAGAAAGCTTCTGTGAAATGAATGCACATATCAGAGAGCGGTTTCTTGGAACGCTTCTGTCTGCGTTTTATTTGAGGATATTTCACTTTCTGCCATAGTCTTCAAGATGCTCCGAAATATGACTTTTTTGGTTTTACAGGAACAGTGTTCAAACACAGCCTTATGAGAAAATAGGTATAACTCCCTGAGTGGAATGCACAGATCACAAAGCAGTTTCTCAGAAAACTTCTCTTCAGTTTTTATCTACAGATATTTCCTTTTTCACCATTGGCCTCAATGTGCTCCCGAATGTCCCTTCGCAGATACGTCCATGATGGAGTTTACAAACTGCGTAATATAAAGAAAGTTTTATCTATGTTATAAGAATAAACATATCTATCACAAAGCAGTTTCACAGAAATCTTCTTTCCAGTTTTGTCTGAGGACTTTTCCTTTTTCCCCATAATCCTGAATGTGCTCCCTCATGGATCCGTCCATGACAGAGTTTCCAACCTGTGTAATGTAAGGAAAGATTTATCTACGTGAGATGAGTACACATAGCACAGAGCAGTTTCACAAAAAGCTTCTTTTCAGTTTTTGTCTGAGGCTATTTCTCTTTTCACCATAGGCCTCAATATGCTCCCGGTTATCCCTTGGTACCTTTTTCTCCACAAGGGTTTCTCAAATGCAGTATGAGAAGAAAGGTATAATTCTGTGAGTGGAATGCAGATGTCACAGAGCAGCTCCTCAGAGAGCTTCTCTCTAGTTCCTATCTGAAGATATTTCCATTTTCACCATAAGCCTCAAAGTGCTCCCGAATATCCCTTAGGAGAGTAATCTAAAACAATATTAGAATACTGCTCAATGAAAACAGAAGCTTAACTGTACGAGTGGAATTTACACAACACAGAGCAGTTTCACAGAATGCCTCCTTCTGGTTTTTATCTGAGGGTCTTTCTTTTTCAGCATATTCTATAGAGCGTTCCCAAATGTCCTTTCTCAGGTTTCACAGAAACAGTGATTTCAACCTGCTCAATCCAAAGAGTGATTTAACTCTATGAGTTGAATACACACATCACAAAGCAGTTGCTCACAAAGCTTCTCTCCAGTTTTCAACAGAAGACATTTCCTTGCTCAACACAGGCCTCCGGGCGCCACTTACTACCTCTTTGCAGATTCTACAAAGACAGAGTTTCCAAACTGGGCAATATAGAGTCAGCTTGAACTGTGTGAAATGAATGCACATATCAGAGAGCAGTTTCTTGGAATACTCTTTCTGGGTTTTATCTGAGGATATTTTACTTTTCTCCATAGTCCTCAAGGCATTCCGAAATATCACTTTTTTGGTTTTACAGGAAGAGTGTTCAAACACTTCCTTAGGAGGAAAGAGGTATAACTCCCTGAGTGGAATGCACACATCACAAAGCAGTTTCTCAGAAATCTTCTCTCCAGTTTTTATCTGAAGATATTTCCTTTTTCACCTTACGCCTGAATTTGCTACCGAATGTCAATTCACGGATCTGTCCATGATGGAGTTTCCAAACTGCATAATGTAAGGAAAGTTTTATCTATGTGAGATGAGTAAACATACCTACCACAAAGCATATATAGAGAAAGCTTTTTGTCAGTTTTGCCTGAGGATATTTCCTTTTTCACTGTAGCCCTACATAGGGTGAATGTCCCTTGGTAGCTTTTTCTCCAAAAGTGAATCCCCTATCCTCTATGAGAAAAAAGGTATAACTCTGTGAGTGGAATGCACACGTCACAAAGCAGCTCCTCGGAACGCTTCTCTCCTGTTTCTATCTCAAGATATTTCCGTTTGCATCATAAGCCTCAAAGTGCTCCAGAATATCCGTTCGCAACTACACATAAACAGTTTTAGAAAACTCCTCAAGGAAAAGAGAAGCTTAACGAGGGAGAGGAATTCACTCAACACATAGCAGTTTCACCGAAAGCTTGCTTCTGGTTTTCATCTGAGGATATTTCTTTCTCCACATTCTAAAGAGCATTCCCAAATGTCCTTCCTCAGATTCCACCCTAACAGTGATTTCAAACTGCTCAATCCAAAGAATGGTTTAACTCTATGAGATGAATACACACGTCACAAAGCTGTTGCTCAGAAAGCTACTCTTCAGTTTTCATCGGAACACATTTTCTTGCTCACCACAGGCCTCTTGGCGCCACTTAATATCCCTTCGCAGATTCCTCAAAGACAGAATTTCCAAACTGGGCAACGTAGAGTAATCTTTAACTCTGTGAAATGAATGCACATATCAGAGAGCAGTTTCTCGGAATGCTTCTGTCTGGGTTTTACTTGAGGATATTTCACTTTCTGCCATAGTCTTCAAGGTGCTCCGAAATATCACTTTTTCGGTTTTACAGAAACAGTGTTCAAACACTGCCTTATGAGAAAATAGGTATAACTCGCTGAATGGAATGTACAGATCATAAAGCAGTTTCTCAGAAAGCTTCTCTGCAGTTTTTGTCTACAGATATTTCCTTTTTCACCATAGGCTTGGATGTGCTTTCGAATGTCCCTTCGCAGATACGTCCATGATGGAGTTTACAAACTGCATAATATAAAGAAAGTTTTATCTATGTTATATGAATAAATATATCTATCACAAAACAGTTTCACAGAAATCTCCTTTCCAGTTTTTGTCTGAGGACCTTTCCTTTTTCACCATAGTCCTGAATGTGCTCCCGAATGTCTTTTCATGGATTGGTCCATGACAGAGTATCCAAGCTGTGTAATGTAAAGAAAGCTTTACCTATGTGAGAGGAGTACACATAGCACAGAGCAGTTTTACAGAATGCTTCTTTTCAGTTTTTGTCTGAGGCTATTTCCCTTTTCACCATAGGCCTCAATACACTCCTCATTATCCCCTGGTACCTCTTTCTTCAAAAGGGTTTCTCCGATGCTATATGAGAAGACAGCTCTAATTCTGAGAGTGGAATGCACACATCACAAAGTAGCTCTTCAGAAAGCTTCTCTCCAGTTTCCATCTGAAGATATTTCCGTTTTCACCATAAGCTTCAAAGCACTCCCAAATATCACTTAGGAGACTAATCTAAAACAGTGTTATAATACTGCTCAATGAAAACAGAAGCTTAACTGTATGAGTGGAATTCACATGACACAGCAGTTTCACAGAATGCCTCCTTCTGGTTTCTATCTGAGGGTCTTTCTTTTTCAGCATATTCTTTAAAGCGTTCCCAAATGTCCTTTCTCAGGTTTCACAGAAACTGATTTCAACCTGCTCAATCCAAAGATGATTTAACTCTATGAGATGAATACAAACATCACAAAGCAGTTGCTCACAAAACTTCTCTCCAGTTTTCAACAGAAGACATTTCCTTGCTCAACACAGGCCTCCAGGTGCCACTTACTACCCCTTCGCAGATTCCTGAAAGACAGAGTTTCCAAACTGGGCAGTGTAGATTAAGCTTCAACTCTGTGAAATGAATGTACATATGAGAGAGCAGTTTCTTGGAATGTTTTTTTCTCAGTTTTATTTGATTATATTTCGCTTTTCACCATAGTCTTCAAGGTGCTAGGAAATACCACTTTTTCAGTTTTACAGGAACAGTGTTCAAACCCTGCCATATAGGAAAAGAGGTATAACTCTCTGAGTGGAATGCACACATCACAAAGAATTTCACAGAAAGTTTTTTTCCTGTTTCCTCTGAGGCTATTTACCTCTTCAACGTAGGCATCAATATGCTCCCGAATAGCACTTGGTACGATTTTCTCCAAAAGCGTTTCCCCCATGCTGTATGAGAAGAGAGGTATAACACTGTGAGTGGAATGCACACGTCACAAAGCAGTTTCTAAGAAAGCTTCTCTCCAGTTTCTATCTGAACATATTTCCTTTTTCACCATAAGCCTCCAAGTGCTCCTGAATATCACTTCCCATGCTAAACATAAACAGGATTATAAAACTGCTCAATGAAAAGAGAGGATTAACTGAGAGAGAGGAATTAAGATGACACAGAGCAGTTTCACAGAAAGCTTCATTCCAGATTTTACCTGAGGATATTTATTTCTCCATATTCTAGTGAGTGTTCCCAAATGTCCTTCCTCATATTTCACAGAAACAGGGATTTCAAACTGCTCAATCCAAAGAATGATTTAACTCTATGAGAGGAATACAAACATCACAAAGGAGTTGCTCAGAAATCTTCTCTCCAATTTTCAATGGAAGACATTTCCTTGCTCGCCACAGGCCTCCAGTGCCACGTAATATCCGTTCTCAGAATCCTCAATGTCAGACTTTCCAAACTGGGAATTGTAGAGTAAACTTTAACATTGTGAATAGAATGGACATGTCAGAGAGCAGTTTCTTGGGATGTTTTTTTCTGGGTTTTATTTGCTGACATTTCACTTTTTGCCATAGCCTACAATGTGCTATGAATATCACTTATTTAGTTTTACAGGAACAGTTTTCAAACTGTGCCTTATGAGAAAAAAGGTATAACTCCCTGAGTGGAATGCACACATCACCAAGCAGTTTCACAGAAAGCTTCTCTCCAGTTTTTATCTGACGATATTTTCTTTTTTACCACAGGCCCGAATGTGATCCTGAATAACCCTTCATGGATCCGTCCATGACAGAGTTTCCAAGCTGTGTAATTTAAAGAAAGTTTTATCTATGTGAGATGAATACACATATAACAGAGCCGTTTCATAGAAACCTTCTTTCCTATTTTTGCCTGAGGCTATTTCCATTTTTGCCATAGGTGTCAACATGTTCCCGAATATCATTTGATACCTATTTCTACAAAAGGGTTTCCCCGATGCTGTATGAGAAGAAAGGTATATCTCTGTGTGTGGAATGCACACGTCACAAAGCAGCTCCTCTGAAATCTTCTTTCCAGTTTCTATCTGAAGATATTTCTGTTTTCACCATAAGCCTCAAAGCGCTCCTGAATATCGCTTTGCACACTAAACACAGTGTTAGAGTACTGCTCAATGAAAAGAGAAACTGAACTTTGTGATTAGAATACACATGACACAGAGCTGTTTCAGAGAAAACTTCCTTCCAGTTTTTATCTGAGGATTTTTTTTTTTTTAGCTTATTCTAGAGAGCGTTCCCAAATGTCCTTTTCAGGATCAACAGAAACAGTGTTTTCAAACTGCTCAATACAAGGAACGATTTAACTCTATGAGATGAATACACACATCACAAAACAGTTGCTCAGAAAGCTTCTTTCCAGTTTTCATCAGAAGACATTTCCTTGCTCACCCCAGGTCTCCAGGTGCCACTAAATATCCCTTTGTAGATTCCTCAAAGATAGTGTTTCCAAATTGAGCAACGTAAAGTAAGTTTTAACACTGTGAAATGAATGCACATATCAGAGAGCAGCCTCTTCGAACGCTACTTTCTGGGTTTTATTTGAGGATAATTCACTTTTTGCCATAGTCTTCAATGCGATCTGAAATATCACGTTTTTGATTTGACAGGAACAGTGTTCCAACACTGCCTTATGAGAAAAGAGGTATAACTCCCTGAGTGGAATGCACATATCATGAAACAGTTTCTCAGAAAGCTTCTCCCCAATTTTTATCTGAAGATATTTCCTATTTCTCCATAGGCCTGAATGTGCTCCCAAATCTCCCTTCGTGGATACGTACATGACAGAATTTCCAAGCTGCGTAATGTAAAGACAGCTTTATGTATGTGAGGTGAATTCACATAGCACAGAGCAGTTTCACAGAAAGCTTCTTTCCAGTTTTTGTCTGAGGCTATTTCCGTTTTCACCATAGGCGTGAATATACTACCGAATATCCCTTGGTTCCTTTTTCTCAAAAAGGGTTTCCCCTATGCTGTATGAGAAGAGAGGTATAGCATTGTGAGTGGAATGTACCCGTCACAAAGCAGTTCCCCGGATAGCTTCTCTCCAGTGTCTTTCTGAGCATATTTCCTTTCTCACTGTGAGACTCAAAGTGCTTTGGAATACCACTTCACACGCTAAACCTAAACAGTGTTAGAAAATTCTTCAATGAAAAGGGAAGCTTAAGAGCAAGAGGTATTCACACGACACATAGCAGTTTCACAGAAAGCTTCCTTCTGGATTTCATCTGAGGATATTTCTTTCTCCATATTCCAAAGAGCAATCCCAAATGTCCTTCCTCAGATACCACAGAAACAGTGATTTCAAACTGCTCAATCCAAGGATGGTTTAACTCTATGAGATGAATGCACACATCACAAAGTAATTGCTCAGAAACTTTCTCTCCAGTTTTCATCGGAAGATATTTCCTTGCTCACCACAGGCCTCCGGGGTGCCACTTAATATCCCTTCACAGATTCCTCAGGACAGAGTTTCCAAACTGGGCAATGTAGAGTACGCTTTAATTCTATGAAATGAATGCACATATCAGAGAACAGTTTCTTGGAATGCTTCTTTCTGGGTTTCATTTGAGGATATTTCACTTTTTGCCATAGTCTTCAATGCACTCTGAAGTAACACTTTTTCATTTTTGCAGGAACGGTGCTCAAACACTGCCTTATGAGAAAAGATGTATAATTCCCTGAGTGGAATCCACACATCACAAAGCAATTTCGCAGGATGCTTCTCCCCCATTTTAATCTGAAGATATTTCCTTTTTCACCATATGCCTGAATTTGCTCAAGAATGTCCCTTTGTGGATCTGTCCATGAGGGAGTATCCAAACTGCGTAAAGAAGGAAAGTTTTATCTCTTTGAGATGAATAAACATATCCATCACAAACCAGTTTCACAGAAAGGTTCTCTCCAGTTTTTGTCTGAGGATACTTACTTTTCCACCATAGTCGTCCATATACTCCCAAATGTCCCTTGGTAGCTTTTTCTCCAAAAGGAATTCCCTAATCCCCTATGAGAAAAAAGCCATAAATCTGTCAGTGGAATGCACACTTCACAAAGCAGTTCCTCGAAAGCTTCTCTCCAGTTTGTTTCCCAACATATTTCCTTTTTCACCGTAAGCCTCAAAGTGCTCCCAAATATCCCTTCAAAGACTAAACACAGTGTTAGAATACTGCTTCATGAAAAGAGAAGCTTAACTGTGTGAGTGGAATTCACACAACATAGACAGTTTCACAGAAAGCTTCCTTCCACTTTTTATCTGAGGGCATTTCTTTTTCAGAATATTCTAAAGAGCCTTCCCAATGTCCTCTCTCAGGTTCCACAGAAACAGTGATTTCAAACTGCTCAATGCAAAGAATGATTTAACTCTATGAAATGAATACACATATCACAAAGCAGTTGCTCATAAAGCTTCTCTCCAGTTTTCATCGGAAGACATTTCCTTGCTCACCACAAGCCTCCAGGAGCCACTAAATGTCCCTTCACACATTCCTCAAAGACAGAGTTTCCAAACTGGACGAAGTAGAGTAAGTTTTAACCTTGTGAAATGAATGCACATGTCAGAGAGCAGATCCTTGGAACGCTTCTTTCTGGATATTATTTGAGCATATTTCACTTTCTGCCATAGTCTTCAATGTGCTCCGAAATATCAGTTTTTTGGTGTTATGGAAACAGTGTTCAAGCACTGCCTTATGAGAAAAGAGTTTTATCTCCCTGAGTGGAATGCACACATCACAAAGAAGTTTCTCAGAAAACTTCTCTCCAGTTTTCATCTGAAGATATTTCCTTTTTTGCCATAGGCCTGAATGTGCTCCTGAATGTCCCTTTGAGGATCTGTCCATGACGGATTTTCCAAGCCACGTTAAGTAAAGAAAACTTTATCTATGTGAGACGAATAAAAAAAGCAAAAAGCAGATTCACAGAAATCTTCTTTCCAGTGTTTATCCAAAGATATTTCCTTTTTCACCATAGTCCTGAATGTGCTCCCAAAAGTCTCTTCGAGGATACGTCCATGAAAGAGTTTCGAAGCTGCATAATGTAAAGAAAGCTTTAAGTATATGAGATGAATACACATATCACTGAGCAGTTTCACAGAAAGCTTCTTCCCAGTTTTTGTCTAAGGCTTTTCCCTTTTCACCATTGACATCAATATGCCCCCGAATATCACTTGGTATCTTTTTCTCCAAAAGGGTTTCCCCGATGCTGTATGAGAAGACAGGTTAAACACTGTGAGTGGAATGCACACGTCACAAAGCAGTTCCTCGGAAAATATCTCTCCCGTTTCTATCTGAACATATTCCCTTTTTCACCGGAAAACTCAAAGTGCTCCCGAAAATCCCTTCGCACCCTAAACATAAGCAGGGTTAGAAAACTGCTCAATGAAAAAAGAGGCTTATCTGAGTGAGAGGAATTAAGACCACACAGAGCAGTTTCACAGAAAACTTCCTTCAGGTTTTTATTTGAGGATATTTCTTTCTCCATATTCCAAAGAGCAATCCCAAATGTCCTTCCTCAGATTCCATAGAAACAGTGATTTCAAACTGCTCAATCCAAAGAATGATTTAACTCTATGAGATGAATACACACGTCAAAAAGCAGTTTCTCAGAAAGCTTCTCAAATTTTCAACGGAAGACATTTCCTTGCTCACCACAAACCTCCAGTCGCCAATTAATATTCTTTCACAGATTCCTCAAAAGAGAGTTTCCAAACTGGGAAATGTAGAGTAAGCTTTATCTCTGCGAAATAAATGCACATATAAGAGAGCATTTTCTTGGATCACTTCTTTCTGGGTTTTATTTGAGGATAGTTCACTTTTTGCCATAGTCTTTAAAGCGCTCCAAAATATAACTTTTTCGGTTTTACAGGAACAGTGTTCAAACATTGCCTTATGAGAAAAGAGGTATAACTACCTGAGAGGAATGCACACATTGCAAAGCAGTTTCTCAGAGTTTCTCTCCTGTTTTTATCTGAAGATATTTCCTTTTTAACCACTGGTCTGAATGTGCTCCCGAATGTGCCTTCATGGATCTGTCCACGACGGAGTTTCCAACTGCGTAATATAAAAAAATTTATCTATGTGAGATCAATAAGGAGATCTATCACAAAGCAGTTTCACAGAAAGCTTCCTTCCAATATTTGTCTGATGATATTTCCTTCAAATATTCAAATATTCCTTCAAAATATTCAAATATTCCTTCAAATATTTGTCTGATGATATTTCCCTTTTCACCATAGTGATCCATTAACTCCCGAATGTCCCATGGTAGCTTTTTCTCCAAAAGAGATTCCCCATTGCTCTATGAGAAGAAAGGTATAACTCTGTGAGTGGATTGCACACATCACAAAGCAGCTCCTCAGAAAGCTTCTCTCCAGTTTGTATCAGAAAATATTTCCGTTTTCACCATAAGCCTCAAAGTGATCCCGAATATCCCTTCACAGACTAAAGAAAAACAGTGTTAGAATACTGCTCAATGAGAAGAGAAGCTGAACTGTGTTAGTGGAATTCACACAACACACAGCAGTCTCACAGAATGCTTCCTTCTGGTTTTTACCTGAGGGTGTTTCTTTTTCAGCATATTCTAAAGAGCGTTCCCATATGTCCTTTCTCAGGTTCCACAGAAACAGTGATTTCAAACTGCTCAATCCAAAGAATGGTTTAACTCTATGAGAAGAATACACACATCACAACGCAGCTACTTAGAAAGTTTCTCTCCAGTTTTCAAGCTTCTTTCCAGTTTTCCTTGCTCAAAAAAGGCCTACGGGAGCCAAGTAATATCCCTTCACAGATTCCTGAAAGACAGAGTTTCCAAACTGGGCAATATATAGTAAACTTTAACTCTGTTTAATAAATGCAAATATCAGAGAGCAATTTATTGGAACGATTCTTTCTGGATTTTATTTGAGGACATTTCACTATTCGCCATAGTCTTCAATGCACTGCATAATATCACTTTTTCGTTTTTACAGGAATAGTGTTCATACACAGCCTTATGGAAAAGTGTTATAACTCTTTTTCACCATAATCGTCCCTATACTCCTTAATTTCTCTGTTCGCTTTTTTTCCAAAAGGGACTCCCGAAATCTCTATGAGAAGAAAGGTATAATTCTGTGAGTGCAACACACACATCACAAAGCAGCTCCTCGGAAATCTTCTCTCCTGTTTCTATCTGAAGATATTTCCGTTTTCACCATAAGCCTCAAAGTACTCCCTAGTATCCCTTAGCTGACTAAACTAAAACAGTGGTAGAATACTGCTCAATGAAAACAGAAGCATAACTGCGAGTGGAATTCACATGACACAGAGCAGTTTCACAGAAAGCTTTCTTCAGGTTTTTATCAGAGGGCATTTCTTTTTCAGCACATTCTTAAGAGCATTCCCAAATGTCCTGTCTCAGGTTCCACAGAAAGAGTGATTTCAAACTGCTCAAACCCAGGAGTGATTTAACTCTATGAGATGAATACACACATCACAAAGCAGTTGCTGAAAAAGTTTCTCTTCAGTTTTCAACGGAAGACATTTCCTTGCTCAACACAGGCCTCGGGTCGCCTCTTAATATCCATTCGTAGAATACTCAAAGACAAACTTTCCAAACTGGGAAATGTAGAGTAAGCTTTAACTCTCTGAAATGAATAGACATGTCTGACAGCAGTATCTTGGATTGCTTCTTTCTGGGTTTTATTTGATGACATTTCACTTTTCGCCAATGTCTTCAATGTGCTCCAAATATCACTTTTTTAGTTTTTCAGGAGCAGTGTTCAAACAGTGCCTTAAGAGAAGAAAGGTATAACTCCCTGAGTGGATAGCACACATCACCAAGCAGTTTCTCAGAAATCTTCTCTCCAGTTTTTATCTCACGATATTTCCTTTTTCACCATAGGCCTGAATTTGATCCTGAATATTCCTTCGTGTATCCATCCACGAGGGAGTTTCCAAGCTGCGTAATGTAAAGAAAGCTTTATCTATGTCAGATGAATAAACATAGCAAAAAGCAGATTCACAGAAAGCTTCTTTCCAGCTTTTATCTGAAGATATTACCTTTTTCACCATAGTCCTGAATGTGCACCCGAATGTCCCTTCGTGGATCCGTACATGACAGTTTCCAAGCTGCATAATGTAAAGAAAGCTTTATCTATGTGAGACGATTACACATATCACAGAGCAGTTGCATAGAATGCTTCTTTCCAGTTTTTGTCTGAGGCTATTTCCCTTTTCACCATACGCATCAACATGCTCCCAAATATCACTTGGAACCTTTTCCTCCAAAAGTGTTTCCCCAATGGTGTATGAGAAGAGAGGTATAAAACTCTGAGTGGAATGCACTCGTTACAAAGCAGTTTCTCGGAATGCTTCTCTCCAGTTTCCCTCTGAACATATTTCCTTTTTCACCATAATCCTCAAAGCGCTCCCGAATATCCCTTCATATGCTAAACATAAAGAGGGTTAGAAAACTGCTCAATTAAAAGAGAGGCTTAATTGAGCAAGAGGAATTAAGACAACACACAACAGTTTCACAGAAACTTCCTTCTGGATTTTACCTGAGGATATTTCTTTTTCCATATTCTAAGGACTTTTCCAAATGTCCTTCCCCAGATTCCACAGAAACAGTGATTTCAAACTGCTCAATCCGAAGATTGATTTAACTCTATGAGATGAATACACACATCACAAACAGTTTCTCAGAAAGCTTCTCTCCAGTTTTCATTGGAAGACATATCCTTGCTCACCATAGGCCTCCAGGCACCATTTAATATCCCTTCGTAGATTCCTCAAAGACAGAGTTTCCAAACTGAACAACGTAGAATAAGCTTTAAATCTGTGAAATGAATGCACATATCAGAGAGCAGTTTCTTGGAATGCTTCTGTCTGAGTTTTATTTGAGGGTAGTTCACTTTTTGCCATAGTCCTCAATATGTTCCCAAATATCACTTTTTCGTTTTTACAGGAACGGAGCTCAAAAACTGCCTTATGAGAAAAGAGGTATAACAGCCTGAGTGGAATGCACACATCACAAGGCAGCTTCTCAGAAAGCTTCTCTCCAAGTTTTATCTGAAGACATTTCCTTTTACACCATAGGCCTGAATGTGCTCCCGAATGTCCCTTCTGGAATTCATCCGTGATGGAGTTTCAAAGCTGCATAATAGAAAGAAAACTTTTTCTATGTGAAATGAATACACATATCTATCACAAAGCAGTTTCACAGAAAGTTTCTTTCCATTTTTTTTCTGAGAATATTTCCTTTTTCACTGTAGCCATCCATATATCCTCGAATGTCTCTTGTTAACTTTCTCTTGAAAAGGGATTCCCCAGTCCTCTAAGTGAAGAAAAGTATAACACTGTGAGTGGAATGCACACGTCACACAGCAGCTCTTTGGAAAACTTCTCTCCAGTTTCTATCTGAAGATATTTTGTTTATCACCATAAGCCTCAAAGTGCTAACAAATATCTCTTCACAGACTAAACAAAAACAGTGTTAGAATACTGCTCAATGAACAGACAAGATGAATTGTGTGAGTGGAATTCACACGACACAGAGCAGTTTCACAGAAAGCTTTCTTCTGATTTTTATCTAAGGGTATTTCTTTTTCAGCACATTCTAAAAATCGATCCCAAATATCCTTTCTCACATACCACAGAAACAGTTATTTCAAACTGCTGAATCCAGAGAATAATTTAACTCTATGAGATGAATATACAAATTAGCTGCATAACGTAAACAAAGCTTTATTTATGCGAGATGAATAAACATAGCAAAAAGCAGATTCACCGAAAGCTTCTTTCCAGTTTTTATCTGAAGATATTTCCTTTTTCACCATAGTCCTGAATGTGATCCCAAACGTCCCTTCGTGGATTCTTCCATGACAGTTTCCAAACTGCGTAATGTAAAGAAAGCTTTATCTATGTGAGATGCAGACACATATCACAGAGCACTTTCACAGGAAGCTTCTTTCCAGTTTTTGTCTGAGGCTATTTCCGTTTTCATCTTTGGCATCAATATGCTAACGAATATAGCTTGATACCTTTTTCTCCAAAAGGGTTTCCCCATGATGTATGAGAAGAGAGGGATAATACTGTGAGTGGAATGTACACACCACAAATAGTTCCTTGGAATGCTTCTCTCCAGTTTCTATCTGAACATATTTCCTTTTTCACCATAAGCCTCAATGCGCTCCCGAATATCCTTTCGCACGCTAAACACAAAGAGTGTTACAAAACTGCACAATGAAAAGAGAAGCTTAACTGAGTGAGAGGAATTCAAATGACACATAGCAGTTTCACAGAAAGCTTACTTCTGGTTTTTATATGAGGATATTTCTGTCTCTTATTCTAAAGAGCATCCCCAAATGTACTTCCTCAGATTCCACAGAAACAGTGATTTCAAACTGCTCAATCCAAACAATGGTTTAAATCTATTCAATGAATACACACATCTCATAGATGAATACACAAAGCAGTTGCTCAGAAAGTTTCTCTCCAGTTTTCATCGGAGTACATGTCATTGCTCACCAAGAGCCTCTGGGCATCACTAAATAATCCTCAGCAGATTAAAGACAAAGATTCCGAACTGGACAATGTAGAGTAAACTTTAACACTGTGAAATGAATGCACATATCAGAGAGCAGATTCGTGGAATGCTTCTTTCTGGGTTTTATCTGAGGATATTTCACTTTTCGCCATAGTCTTCAATGTGCCAAGAAATGTCATATTTTCAATATTACAAGAAGAGTGTTCAAACACTGCCTTATGAGAAAAGAGGTATGACTCACTGAGTGGAATGCATACATCACAAAGCAGTTTCTCAGAAAGCTTCTCTCCGGTTTTTATCTGAAGATATTTCCTTTTACACTGTAGTCCTGAATGTGCTCCCGAATGTCTCTTTGCAGATCCGTCCATGACAGAGTTTCCAAGCTGAGTAATGTATAGAAAGTTTTATCTATGTGAGATGAATACACATATCACAGAGCAATTTCACAGAACGCTTGTTTCCAGTTGTTGTCTGAGGCTATTTCCCTTTTCACCATAGTCGTCAATATGCTCCTGGATATCCCTTGATACCTTTTTCTCCAAAAGTGTTTTCCTGAAGCTCTATGAGATGAGAGGTATAACACTGTGAGTGGAATGCACACGTCACAAACCAGTTCCTCAGAAAGCTTCTCTCCAGTTTCTGTCTGAATATATTTCCTTTTGCACTGTAAGATGCAAAGCACTCCCGAATATCCCTTCACATGCTCAATATAAACAGAGTTAACTGAGTGAGAAGCTTAATTGAGTGAGAGGAATTCACACGACACATAGCAGTTTCACAGAAAGCTCCTTCTGGTTTTTATGTGAGAATGTTTCTTTCTCCATATTCTAAAGGGCGTTTCCAAATGTCCTTCCTCAGATTCCAAGGAAACAGTGATTTCAAACTGCTTAATCCAAAGAATGGATTAATTCTATGAGATGAATACAGACATCACAAAGCAGTTTCTCAGAAAGCTTGTCTCCAGTTTTTATCTGAAGATGTTTCCTTTTTCATCATATGCCTTAATTTGCTCCCGAATACCCCTTCCCGTATCCGTCCATGATGGAGTTTCCAAACTGCGTAATATAAGGAAGGTTTTATCTATGTGAGATGAATAAACGTAGCAAAAAGCAGATTGACAGAAAGCTTCTTTCCAGTTTTTATCTGAAGATATTTGCTTTTTCACCGTAGTCCTTAATGTACTTCCGAACATCCCTTCGCTGATCCGTCCATGACAGAGATTCCAAGCTGCATAATGTAAAGAAAGCTTTATCTATATGAGATGAATACACATATCACAGAGCAGTTTCACTAAAAGCTTTTCTCCAGTATTTGTCTAAGGCTATTTCCCTTTTCAACTAAGGCGTCAATAAGCTCCCGAATGTCCCTTGTTACCTTTTTCTCCAAAAGCATTTTCCCGATGCTCTATGAGAAGAGAGGTATAACACTGTGAGTGGAATACACACGTCACAAAGCAGTTCATCAGAAAGTTTCTATGTGAACATATTTCCTTTTTCACCATAAGCCTCAAAGCGCCCCTGAATATCCCTACACACACTAAACATAAACAGTGTTAGAGAACTGCTCAATGAAAATAGAAGGTTAACAGAGTGCGAAGATTTCACAAGACACACAGCAGTTTCACAGAAAGCTTCCTTCTGGTTTTTGTCTGAGGATGTTTCTTTCTCCTTATTCTAAAAGCGTTCTGAAATGTCCTTCTTCAGATTTAACAGGAACAGTGATTTCAAACAGCTCAAGCCAAAGAATGGTTTAACTCTATAAGATGAATACACACATCACAAAGCAGTTTCTCAGAAAACTTCTCTCCAGTTTTTATCTGAAGATATTTCTTTTTTCAACATAGGCCTGAAAGTGCTCACAAATGTCTGTTCACGGATCCGCTCATGACAGAGTTTCAAAACTGCGTAATATAAGGAATGTTTTATCTATGTGGGATGAATAAACATAGCAAAAATCAGATTCACAGAAAGCTTCTTTCCAGTTTTTTTCTGAAGATATTTGCTTTTTCACCATAGTCCTGAATGAGCTCCCGAACCACCCTTTGGGGATCCGTCCATGACAGAGTTTCCAAGCTGCATCATGTGAAGAAAGTTTTATCTATGTGAGATGAATACACATATCACAGAACAGTTTCACCAAAAGGGTTTCCTTGATGCTGTATGAGAAGAGAGGTGCAACCCTGTGAGTGGAATGCACACATCAAAACTGTTCCTCGGAAAGCTTCTCTCCAGTTTCTATCTGAATATACTTCCATTTTCACCATAAGCTTCAAAGCGCTCCTAAATATCCCTTTGCATACTAAACATAAACAGTGTTAGAAAACTGTTCAATGAAAAGAGAAGCTTAACTGCACAAGAAGAATTCATAAGACACATAGCAGTTTCAAAGAAATGTTCCTTCTGGTTTTTATTTGAGGATATTTCTTTCTCCATATTCTATAGAGCATTCCAAAATGTCCTTCCTCAGATTCCACAGAAATAGTGATTTCAAACTGCTCAATCCAAAGAATGTTTTAACTCTATGAGATGAATACACACATCACAAAGCAGTTGTTGAGAAAGCTTCTGTCCAGTTTTCATCAGAAGAGATTTCCTTGCTCACCACAGTCCTCCAGGTGCCACTCAATACCCATTCACAGATTCCTAAAAGACAGAGTTTTCAAACTGGGCAATGTAGAGTGAACTTTAACTCTCTGAAATTAAGTCACATATCACAGAGCAGTTTTTGGAATGCTTCTTTCTGGGTTTTATTTGAGGATATTTCAAGTTTCACCATAGTCTTCAATGCGCTCAGAAATATCACTTTTTCAGTTATACAGGAACAGTGTTCAAACACTGCCTTATGAGGAAAAGGTATAACTCCCTCAGTGGAATGCACACATCACAAAGCAGTTTCTCAGAAAACTTCTCTCCAGTTTTTATCTGAAGATATTTCCTTTTTCAATGTAGGCCTGAATGTTCTCCCGAATGTCCCTTCGCAGATAAGTCCATGACAGAGTTTCCAAACTGCGTACTATAAAGAATGTTTTGTCTATGTGTGATGAATAAACATTTCTA
Source organism: Piliocolobus tephrosceles (assembly GCF_002776525.5). Taxonomy (NCBI): domain Eukaryota; kingdom Metazoa; phylum Chordata; class Mammalia; order Primates; family Cercopithecidae; genus Piliocolobus; species Piliocolobus tephrosceles. Next base: position 88,072,812 of record NC_045448.1, on the reverse strand, counting down.
TCACAAAGCAGTTTCACAGAAAGCTTGTTTCCAGTATTTGTCTAATGATATATTTTTTTTCACTAGAGCCATGCATATACTCCTGAATGTCCCTTGGTAACTTTTTCTCCAAAAGGGATTTTTCAATCCTCTATGAGAAATAAGGTATAACTCTGTGAGTGGAATGCACACATCACAAAACAGTTCCTCGAAAGCTTCTCTCCGGTTTCTATCTGAACAGATTTCCTTTTTCACCGAAAGCCTCAAAGCGCTCCCGAATATGCCTTCACACACTAAACATAAACAGTGTTAGAAAACTGCTCAATGAAAAGTGAAGCTTAACTGGCTGAGGGGAATTGACACGCTACATAGCAGTTTCACAGAAAGCTACCTTCTGGTGTTTATCTGAGGATAGTTCTTTCTCCATATTATAAGAGCTTTCAAATGTCCTTAATCAGATTCCACAGAAGCAGTGATTTCAAACAGCTCCATCCAAGGAATGGTTTTACACTATGAGATGAATACACACATCAAAAAGCAGTTGCTCAGAAAGCTTCTCTCTAGTTTTCATGGGAAGACATTTGGTTACTCACCACAGGATTCCGGGCCCCACTAAATATCCCCTCACAGATTCGTGAAAGACAGAGTTTCCAAACTGGGCAATGCAGAGAAAGCTTTAACTCTGTGAAATGAATGCACATATGAGAGAGCAGTTTCTTGGAACGCTTCTTTCTGGGTTTTATTTGAAGATATTTCACTTTTTGCCATAGTCTTCAAGGGGCTACAATATCACATTGTCTCTTTTACAGGAACAGTGTTCAAACACTGCCTTAGGAGAAAAGAGGTGTAATTCCCACATTGGAATGTACACATCACAATGTAGTTTCTCAAAAAACTTCTCTCCAGTTATTACCTCAAGATATTTCCTTTTTCACCACAGACCTGAATGTGCTCTCGAATGTCCCTTCATGGATACGTCCAAGGCAGAGTTTCCAAAGTGCGTAATATAAAGAAAGTTCTATCTATGTGAGATGAATAAACATATCTATCACAAAACAGTTTCACAGAAAGTTTCTTTCCCATTTTCATCTGAGGATATTTCCTTTTCTACCATAGCCCTCTATGTACTCCTGAATATCCCTTAGTGGCTTTTTCTCCAAAAGAGATTCCCCGACCCTCTGAGAAAAAAGGTATAACTCGGTGAGTGAAATGCCCACGTCATAAAGTAGCTCCCTGGAAACCTACTCTCGTTTCTATCTGAAGATATTTCAGTTTTCACCATAAGCCTCAAAGTGCTTCTGAATATCCCTACACAGACAAAACAAAAACAGAGTTAGAATAATGCTCAATGAAAAGAGAAGCTTAATTGTTCGAGTGGAATTCACACGACACAGAGCAGTTTCACTGAAGACTTCCTTCTGGGTTTTACCTGAGGGTATTTCTTATTCACCATATTCTAAAGAGCGTTCCCAAACGTCCTTTCTCAGGTTCCACAGAAACAGTGATTTCAAACTGCTCAATCCAAAGAATGATTTAACTCCATTGGATGAATGCACACATCACAAAGCAGTTGCTCACAAAGTTTCTCTCCAGTTTTTATCTGAAGTTATTTCCTTTTTCACCATCGTCCTGAATGTGATCCTGCATATCCCATCGTGGATCCGTCCATTATGGAGTTTCCAAGCTGAGTAATGTAAAGAAAGCTTTATCTATGTGAGATGAATAAACACAGCAAAAAGCTGATTAACAGAAAGCTTCTTTCCAGTTTTTATCTTAAGATATTTCCTTTTTCACCACATTCCTCAATGTGCTCCAGAATGTCACTTTGTGGATCCGTTCTTCACAGAGTTTCCAAGCTCTGTAATGTAATGAAAGTTTTATCTATGTGATATGAATACACATATCACAGAGCATTTTCACAGAAATCTTCCTTCTGGATTTTACCTGAGGATAATTCTTTCTCCATATTCTAAGAAGTGTTCCCAAATGTTCTTCCTCAGCTTCCACGAAAAGAGTGATTGCAAAGTGCTCAATCCAAAAAAATGGTTTAACTGTTGAGATAAATACACACATCACAAAGGAGTTGCTCAGAAAGTTTCTCTCCAGTTTTCATCGGAAGATGTTTCCTTGCTCTCCACAAGCCTCTGGGAGCCACTTAATATTTCTTCACAGATTCCTCAAATACAGTTTCCAAACTGGGCAACATAGATTAAGCTTTAACTCTGTGAAAAAAAGCACATATCAAAGAGTAGATTCTTGGAACGCTTCTTTCTGGGTTTTATTTCAGGATATTTCACTTTTCGAAATACTCTTCAATGCTCTCTGAATTGTCACTATTTCGGTTTTACAGGAACAGTGTTCAAACATTGCCTTATGAAAAAAGAGGTATAACTCCCTCAGTGGAATGCACACATCAGAAAGCAGTTTCTCAGAAAGCTTCTTTGCAGTTTTTATCTGAAGATATTTCCTATTTCACCATAGGCCTGAATGTGCTCCAGAATGTCCCTTCGTGAATCCGTCCATGACGGTGTTTCAAAACAGTTTAATAGCAAGAAAGTTTTATCTATGTGAGATGAATAAACATATCCATCACAAAGCAGTTTCACAGAAACCTTCTATCCAATTTTTGTCTGAGGATATTTCCTTTTACACCATTGCCATCCATATACTCCCGAATGTCCGCTGGTAGCTTCTTCTCCAAAAGGGATACCCCAATCCTCTATCAGAAGAAAAGTATAACTCTGTGAGTGGATTACACACGTCACAAAGCAGCTCTTCAGAAAGCTTCTTTCCAGTTTTCATCGGAAGTCTTTCCCTTGCTCACAACAAGCCTCCGGGCGCCACTTAATATCCCTTCATAGATTCCTCAAACACAGAGTTTCCAAACTGAGCAATGTAGAGTAAGCTTTAACTCTGTGATATGAATGCACATATCAGAGAGCAGTTTCATGGAACGTTTCTCTGGGTTTTATTTGAGGATATTTCCCTTTTCGTCAGAGTCTTCAATGAGCTCCGAAATAACATTTTTTTGGTTTTACAGGAACAGTGTTCAAACACTGCCTTATGAGAAAAGAAGTATAACTCCCTGAGTAGAATACACACATCACAAAGCAGTTTCTCGGGAAGCTCCTCCCCACTTTTTATCTGAAGATATTTCCTATTTCACCATAGGCCTGAATGTGCTCCCGAATATCCCTTCGTGTATCCATCCATGGCGGAGTTTCAAAACAGCATAATAGAAAGGACATTTTAACTATGAGAGATGAATAAACATATCTATCACAAAGCAGTTTCACAGAAAGCTTCTTTGCAATATTTGTCTGGTTATATTTCCCTTTTCACCATAGCCGTCCATATACTCCCAAATGTCCCCTGGTAACTTTTTCTCCCAAAGGGATTCCCCAATCCTCTATGAGAAGAAATGTATAACTCTGTGAGTGGAATGCACATGTCACAAAGCAGGCCCTCAGAAAGCTTCTCTCCAGTTTATATCTGAAGATATTTCCTTTTAGACAGCAGGCCTCAAAAGTCTTCTGAATATCTCTTTGCAGACTAAACAAAAAGAGTGTAAGAATACTGCTCAATGAAAAGACAAACTGAACTGGGTGAGCAGAATTCAGGCAACACAGAGCAGTTTCACAGAAAGCCTCCTTCTGGTTTCTATCTGAGTTTTTTTTTTTTTCAGGATATTCTTTTATTATTATTATTATTATACTTTAAGTTCTAGGGTACATGTGCATAACGTGCAGGTTGTTACATATGTATACATGTGCCATGTTGCTGTGCTGCACCCATCAACTCGTCAGCACCCATCAATTCATCATTTATATCAGGTATAACTCCCCAATGCAATCCCTTCCCCCTCCACCCTCCCCATGATAGGCCCCATTGTGTGATGTTCCCCTTCCAGAGTCCAAGTGAGCTCATTGTTCAGTTCCCACCTATGAGTGAGAACATGCAGTGTTTGGTTTTCTCTTCTTGTGATAGTTTGCTAAGAATGATGGTTTCCAGCTGCATCCATGTCCCTACAAAGGACGCAAACTCATCCTTTTTTATGGCTGCATAGTATTCCATGGTGTATATGTGCCACATTTTCTTAATCCAGTCTGTCACTGATGGACATTTGGGTTGATTCCAAGTCTTTGCTATTGTGAATAGTGCCGCAATAAACATACGTGTGCATGTGTCTTTGTAGTAGAATAATTTATAATCCTTTGGGTATATACCCAGTAGTGGGATGGCTGGGTCATATGGTACATCTAGTTCTAGATCCTTGAGGAATTGCCATACTGTTTTCCATAATGGTTGAACTAGTTTACAATCTCACCAACAGTGTAAAAGTGTTCCTATTTCTCCACATCCTCTCCAACACCTGTTGTTTCCTGATTTTTTAATGATTGCCGTTCTAACTGGTGTGAGATGGTATCTCATTGTGGTTTTGATTTGCATTTCTCTGATGGCCAGTGATGATGAGCATTTTTTCATGTGTCTGTTGGCTGTATGAATGTCTTCTTTTGAGAAATGTCTGTTCATATCCTTTCCCCACTTTTTGATGGGGTTGTTTGTTTTTTCTTGTATATTTGTTTGAGTTCTTTGTAGATTCTGGAAATTAGCCCTTTGTCGGATGAGTAGATTGCAAAAATTTCTCCCATTCTGTAGGTTGCCTGTTCACTGTGATGGTAGTTTCTTTTGCTGTGTAGAAGCTCTTTAGTTTAATTAGATCCCATTTGTCAATTTTGGCTTTTGTTGCCGTTGCTTTTGGTGTTTTAGACATGAAGTCCTTGCCCGTGCCTATGTCCTGAATGGTACTACCTAGATTTTCTTCTAGGGTTTTTATGGTATTAGGTCTAACATTTAAGTCTCTAATCCATCTTGAATTAATCTTCGTATAAGGAATAAGGAAAGGATCCAGTTTCAGCTTTCTACTTATGGCTAGCCAATTTTCCCAGCACCATTTATTAAATAGGGAATCCTTTCCCCATTTCTTGTTTTAGTCAGGTTTGTCAAAGATCAGATGGCTGTAGATGTGTGGTATTATTTCTGAGGACTCTGTTCTGTTCCATTGGTCTATATCTCTGTTTTGGTACCAGTACCATGTTGTTTTGGTTACTGTAGCCTTGTAGTATAGTTTGAAGTCAGGTAGCATGACGCCTCCAGCTTTGTCCTTTTGACTTAGGATTGTCTTGGCAATGCGGGCTATTTTTTGGTTCCTTATGAACTTTAAAGCAGTTTTTTCCACTTCTGTGAAGAAACTCATTGGTACCTTGATGGGGATGGCATTGAATCTATAAATAACCTTTGACAGTATGGCCATTTTCACGATATTGATTCTTCCTATCCATGAGCATGGTATGTTCTTCCATTTGTTCGTGTCCTCTTTGATTTCACTGAGCAGTGGTTTGTAGTTCTCCTTGAAGAGGTCCTTTACATCCCTTGTAAGTTGGATTCCTAGGTATTTTATTCTCTCTGAAGCAATTGTGAATGGAAGTTCATTCCTGATTTGGCTCTCTGCTTGTCTGTTACTGGTATATAAGAATGCTTGTGATTTTTGCACATTAATTTTGTATCCTGAGACTTTGCTGAAGTTTCTTATCAGCTTAAGGAGATTTTGGGCTGAGACAATGGGGTTTTCTAAATATACAATCATGTCATCTGCAAACAGGGAAAATTTGACTTTTGATTTTTTTAGCTGTTCCCTGTCCCCAGAGGTGGAGTCTACAGAGTCAGGCAGGTTTCCTTGAGCTGCTGTGAGCTCCACCCAGTTCGAGCTTCCCAGCAGCTTTGTTTACCTACTTAAACCTCAGCAATGGCGGGATCCCCTCCCCCAACCTCACTGCTGCCTTGTGGTTAGATCGCCACAGACTGCTGTGTTAGCAAGGAGGGAGGCTCCATGGGCGTGGCACCCTCCCAGCCAGGTGTGGGGTATATTCTCCTGGTGTGCCCGTTTGCTTACAGCACAGTATTGGGGTGGGAGTTACCAGATTTTCCAGGTGTTGTGTGTCTCAGTTCCCCTGGCTAGGAAAAGGGATTCCCTTCCCCCTTGCACTTCCCAGGTGAGGCGATGCTTCAGCTCCCCCTAGTCGGGCTGCAGCAGCTGACCAGCACCGATTGTCCAGCACTCCCTGGTGAGATGATCCCAGTACCTCAGTTGAAAATGCAGAAATCACCAGTCTTCTGTGTTGCTCGTGCTGGGAGTTGGAGACTGGAGCTGTTCCTATTCGGCCATCTTGCTCCGCCCCCAAAAAAACTGGAAAGAAACTTTCTATGAAACTGCTGTGTGATATCTGTATTCATACAACATAGATAAAGTTTTCTTTACATTACACAGCTTGGAAACTCTGTCGTGGATGGATCCATGAAGGGACATTTGGGATCACGTTCAAGACTATGTTGATAAAGAAAATATCTTCAGATAAAAAGGATAGAAGCTTTCTGTGAATCTTCCTTTTTGGTATGTTATTCATCTCACATAGATAAAGCTTTCTTTACATTACGGAGCTTGGAAACTCAGTCATGGATGGATCTGTGAACGGATAACTGGCATCACATTCGGGCCTATGGTGAAAAAGGAAATATCATGTGTTAAAAACTGGAGAGAAGCTTTCTGAGAAACTGCTTGGTGATGTGTGCATTCCACTCAGGGAGTTATACCTATTTTCTCATAAGGCAGTGTTTGAACACTGTTCCTGGAAAACCAAAAATGTGATATTTCAGAGCACCTTGAAGACTATGGTGGAAAGTGAAATATCCTCAAATAAAACCCAAACAGAAGCATTCCAAGAAAATACTCTCTGATATGTGCATTCATTTCACAGAGTTAAAGGTTAATCTATGTTGCCCAGTTTGGAAACTCTGCCTTTGAGGAATCTGCAAAGGGATATTAAGTGTCAACCGAAGGCCTGTGGTGAACAAGAAAATGTCTTCCCTTGAAAACTGAAAAGAAGATTTCTGAGTAACAGTTTTGTGATGTGTTTATTCATCTCATAAAGTTACATCATTCTTTGGATTGAGCAGTTTGAAATCAGTGTTTCATGGACGGATGCATGAAGGGACATTTGGGAGCACATTCACGACTATGGTGAAATACGAAATATATTCAGATATAAACTGAAAAGAAGCTTTCTGTGAATCTGCTTTTGGCTATGTTTATTCATCTCACGTAGATAAATCTTTCTTTACGTTACGCAGCATGGAAACTCTGTCATGGAAGGACTATGGTGAAAAGGGAAATGTCTTCAGATGAAAACCAGAAGGAAGCTTTCTGTGAAACTGCTCTGTGCTGTGTGAATTCCACTCGCACAGTTAAGCTTCTATTTGCATTGAGCCATATTCTAACACTGTTTATGTTTAGCGTGTGAAGGGATTTTCAGGAGCGCTTTGAGGCTTACGGTGAAACAGGATATATGTTCAGATAGAAACTGGAGGGAAACTTTCTGAGGAACTGCTTTGTGACGTGTGCATTCAACTTACAGTGATATACGTCTCTTCTCATACAGCATCGGGGAAACCGCTCTGTAGAAAAATTTACTAAGGATATCTGGGAGCATAATGATGACCATTGTGAAAAGGGAAATAGCCTCAGATAAAAACAGGAAAGAAGCATTATGTGAAACTACTCTGTGATATATGTATTCATCTCACATAAATAAAGCTTCCTTTACAGTACGCAGCTTGGAAATTCTGTCATGGAAGGATCCCTGAAGGTACCTTGGGGAGCACATTCAGGACTATGGTGAAAAAGGAAATATTTTCAGATGAAAACTGGAAAGAAACTTTCTGTGAATCTGCTTTTTGCTGTGTTTATTCATCTCACATAGATAAAGGTTTCTTTATATTACGAAGCTTGGTAACTCTGTCATGGACGGATCTCCTAAGGGACATTCAGGAGCATATTTAGGACTCTGGTGAAAATGGAAATTTCTTCAGATAAAAACTGAAGAGAAGCTTTCTGAGAAATGCTTGGTGATGTGTGCCTTCCACTCAGGGAGTTATACCTCTTTTCTTATAAGGCAGTGTTTGAACACTGTTTCTGTAAAACAAAAAAGTGGTATTTCAGAGTGCATTGAAGACTATGGCAAAAAGTGAAATATCCTAAAATAAAACCCAGAAAGAGGCGTTCCAAGAAACTGCTGTCTGACATGTGCATTCATTTCAGAGACTTAAAGTTTACTCTACATTTCCCAGTTTGGAAAGTCTGTCTTTGAAGAATCTGAGAAGGGATATGAAGTGGTGCCCGGAGGCGTGTGGTGAGCAAAGAAACGTCTTAAGATGAAACATGGAGAGAAGCTTTCTGAGCAACTGCTTTGTGACGTGTGTATTCGACTCATATAGTTAAACCATTCTTTGGATTCAGCAGTTTGAAATCACTGTTTTTGTGCAATCAGAGGAAGGATATTTGGAAAAGCTTCTAAGAATATGGAGAAATAAATATCCTCAGGTACAATCCAGAAGGAAGCTTTCTGTGAAACTATTTTGTGTTATCTTAATTTCTCTTGCTCAGCTAAGCCTCTCCTTTCATTGAGCAGCTTTCTAATGCAGTTTATGTTTAGCGTGTGAAGGGAGGTTCAGGAGTGCTTTGAGGCTTATGGTGAAAAAGGAAGTATGTTCAGACCGAAACTGGAGAGAAGGTTTCCGAGGAACTGCTTTGTGATGTGTGCATTCCACTCACAGTGTTATATTTCTCTCCTCAAACAGCATCGGGTAAATTCATTTGGAGAAAATGTGTCAAGTGATATTCAGGAGCATGTTGATGCCCACGTTGGAAAGGGAAATAGCCTCAGACAAAAACTGGAAAGAAGCTTTTTGTGAAACTACTCTGTGATACGTGCATTCATCTCACATAGATAAAGCTTTCTTTACATTACGCAGCTTGAAACTCTGTCGTGGACAGATCCATGAAGGGACATTTGGGATCACGTTCAGGACTATGGTGAAAAATAAAATATCTTCAGATAAAACGGAAAGAAGCTTTCTGTTAATCTTCTTTTTTGGTAAGTTATTCACCTCACATAGATAAAGCTTTCTTTACATTATGCAGCTTGGAAACTCAGTCATGGATGGATCTGCGAAGGGATATTTGGGATCATATTTGGGCTTATGATGAAAAAGGAAATATTGTCAGTTAAAAACTGGAGAGAAGCTTTCTGAGAAACTACTTGGTGATGTGTGCACTCCACTCAGGGAATTATACCTTTTTCCTCATAAGGCACTGTTTGAATACTGTTCCTGTAAAACTAAAAATGTGGTATTCGGAGCTCATTGAAATATATGGCGAAAATGAAATGTCGTCAAATAGAATCCGGAAAGAAGCATTCCAAGAAATTGCTCTCTGACATGTCCATTCATTTCACAGAGTTATAACGTACTCTACATTTCCCATTTTGGAAATCTGTCTCTGAGGATTCTGCGAAGGGATATTAAGTGGCAATCGGGGGTCTGTGTCGAGCAAGGAAATGTCTTCCATTGAAAATTGAGAGAAGCTTTCTGAGCAATTAATTTGTGTTGTTTGTATTCATGTCATAGTGTTAAATCATACTTTGGATAGAGCAGTTTGAAATCACGATTTCTGTGGAATTTGAGAAAGGACATTTGGGAACTATCTTTAGAATATCCTGAAAAAGAAATAATCTCAGATAGAAACCTGAAGGAAGCTTTCTGTGAAGCTGCTCTGTGTCTCGTGATTTCCACTCACACAGTTAAGCTTCTCTTTTCATTGAGCAGTATTCTAACACTGTTTTTGTTTAGTCTGTGAAAGGATATTTGGGAGCACTTTGAGGTTTATGGTGAAAAAGGAAATATCTTCAAATAGAAACTAGAGAGAAGCTTTCCGAGGAGCTACTTTGTGATGTGGGCTTTCCACTCACAGAATTATACCTTTCTTCTCATAGAGGATTGGGGAATTCCTTTTGGAGAAAAAGCTACCTATGGACCTTCGGGAATACATGGACGGCTATGGTGAAAAAGGAAATATCCTCAGACAAAAACTGGAAAGAAGATTTCTGTCAAACTTCTTTGTGATAGATATGTTTATTCATCTCACATAGATAAAACGTTCCTTATATTTTGTAGTTTGGAACCTCTGTCATGGATGGACCTGTGAAGGGACATTTGTGAGCACATTCAGGCCTCTGAGCAACTATTTTGTGATATTTGTGTTCATCTCAGAGAGTTAAATCATTCTTTGGATTGAGCAGTTTGAAATCACTGTTTCTGTGGAATCTGAGAAAGTACATTTGGGAACGCTCTTTAGAATATCCAGAATTTCCGTTCTTTTACATTTGCTGAGGAGTGCTTTACTTCCAATTATGTGGTCAATTTTGGAATAAGTGCGATGTGGTGCTGAGAAGATGTATATTCTGTTGACTTGGGGTGGAGAGTTCTATAGATGTCTATTAGGTCCGCTTGGTGCAGAGATGAGTTCAATTCCTGGATATCCTTGTTAACTTTCTGTCTCGTTGATCTGTCTAATGTTGACAGTGGAGTGTTGAAGTCTCCCATTAT
>NC_045448.1:88061130-88061933 GCF_002776525.5 Piliocolobus tephrosceles | reverse complement strand
CTTTCCTTACTCCTTATACGAAGATTAATTCAAGATGGATTAGAGACCTAAATGTTAGACCTATTACCATAAAAACCCTGGAAGAAAATATAGGTAGTACCATTCAGGACATAGGCATGGGCAAGGACTTCATGTCTAAAACACCAAAAGCAACGGCAGCAAAAGCCAAAATTGACAAATGGGATCTAGTTAAACTAAAGAGCTTCTGCAAAGCAAAAGAAACTACCATCAGAGTGAACAGGCAACCTACAGAACGGGAGAAAATTTTTGCAATCTACTCATCTGACAAAGGGCTAATTTCCGGAATCTACAAAGAACTCAAACAAATATACAAGAAAAAAACAAACAATCCCATCAAAAAGTGGGCAAAGAATATGAACAGACATTTCTCAAAAGAAGACATTCATACAGCCAACAGACACATGAAAAAATGCTCATCATCACTCGCCATCAGAGAAGTGCAAATCAAAACCACAATGAGATACCATCTCACACCAGTTAGAACGGCAATCATTAAAAAATCAGGAAACAACAGGTGTTGGAGAGGATGTGGAGAAATAGGAACACTTTTACACTGTTGGTGGGATTGTAAACTAGTTCAACCATTATGGAAAACAGTATGGCAATTCCTCAAGGATCTAGATCTAGAAGTACCATATGACCCAGCCATCCCACTACTGGGTATATACCCAAAGGATTATAAATTATTCTACTACAAAGACACATGCACACGTATGTTTATTGCAGCACTATTCACAATAGCAAAGACTTGGAATCAACCCAAATGTCCATCTGTGACAGAC
>NC_045448.1:87989366-88061030 GCF_002776525.5 Piliocolobus tephrosceles | reverse complement strand
ACTGCAGCACTATTCACAATAGCAAAGACTTGGAATCAACCCAAATGTCCATCTGTGACAGACCGGATTAAGAAAATGTGGCACATATACACCATGGAATACTATGCAGCCATAAAAAAGGATGAGTTTGTGTCCTTCGTAGGAACATGGATGCAGCTGGAAACCATCATTCTTAGCAAACTATCACAAGAAGAGAAAACCAAACACCGCATGTCCTCACTCATAGGTGGGAACTGAACAATGAGCTCACTTGGACTCGGGAAGGGGAACATCACACACTGGAGCCTATCATGGGGGGGAGGGGGGAGGGATTGCATTGGGGAGTTATACCTGATATAAATGATGAATTGATGGGTGCTGACGAGTTGATGGGTGCAGCACACCAACATGGCACAAGTATACATATGTAACAAACCTGCACGTTATGCACATGTACCCTAGAACTTAAAGTATTATAATAATAATAATAAGAAAAGAAAGTTTCTTTCCAGTTTTTGTCTGAGGCTTTTTCCCTTTTCACCATGGGCATCAACATGGTCCTGAGTATCACTTGGCAACTTTTTCTCCAAAAGGGTTTCCCCGATGATGTTTGAGAAGAGAGGTATAACACTGTGAATGGAATGCACACATCACAAAGCAGTTCCTCGGAAAGCTTCTCTCCAGTTCCAGTCTGAACATATTTCCTTTTTCACCGTAAGCCTCAAAGCACTCCCAAATATCCTTCAGAAGCTAAACATAAACAGGGTTAGAAAACTGCCCAATGAAAAGAGAGGATTAACTCAGCGAGAGGAATTAAGACGAAACAGAGCAGTTTCACAGAAAGCTTTCCTCTGGATTTTACCTAAGGATATTTCTGTCTCCAAATTACAAGAACCATTCCCAAATATCCTTCCTCAGGTTCCACAAAAACAGTGATTTCAAATTGCTCAATCCAAAGAATGGTTTAACTATATGAGACGAAAACACACATCAGAATTAGATGCTCAGAAAGCTTCTCTCCATTTCTCATTTTAAGTCGTTTCCTTGCTCACCAGAAGATTCCGGGCGCCACTTAATATCCCTTCACAGATTATTCAAAGAGATTTTCAAAAATGGGCAACGTAGTGTGAGCTTTAACTCTGTGAAATGAATGCAGATATCAGAGAGCAGTTTCTTGGGACGCTTCTTTCTGTGTTTTATTTGAGAATATTTCACTTTTCGCCACAGTCTTCAATGCACTCCGAAATATCATTTGTTGGGATTTACAGGAACAGTGTTCAAACACTGCCTTACGAGAAAGGAGGTAAAACCCCCTGAGTGGAATGCACACATCACAAAGCAGTTTCTCAGAATGCTTCTACCCATTTTTTATCTGAAGATAACTCCTTTATCACCATAGGCCTGAATGTGCTCCCGGATGTCCCTTCGCGGATCTGTCCATGACGGAGTTTCCAAACTGTGTAATATAAGGAAAGTTTTACCTATGTGTGATGAATAAACATGTCTATCACAAATTAGTTTCACAGAAATCTTCTTTCCAGTTTTGTCTGAAGATATTTCCTTTTTCTTCAGAGCCTTCCATATACTCCTGAATGTCCCCTGGTAGCATTTTCCCCTCAAGGGATTCTTCAATCTTCTATCAGAAGAAAAGTAATGCTCTGTGAGTGAAATGCACACGTCACAAAGCAGCTCCTCAGAAATCTTCTCTCCCACTTCTGTCTGAAGATATTTCCGTTTTCATCATAAGCCTCAATGCGCTCCCAAATATGCTGTAGGTGACTGAAACACTGTTTGAATAATGCTAAATGAAAACAGAAGCTTAACTGTGTGAGTGGAATTCACGTGACACAGAGCAGTTTCACAGGAAGCTTCCTCTTACTTTTTACCAGAGGGTATTTCTTTTCCAACATATTCTTAAGAGCATTCTCAAATGTCCTTTTGCAGGTTACACAGCAAGAGTGATTTCACACTGTTCAGTCCAAAGAATGGATTTAACTCTATGAGATGAAAACACACATCACAAAGCAGTTGCTCAGAAAGCTTATCTCCAGTTTTCAATGGAAAACTTTGCTTGCTCACCAGAGGCCTCCAGTCGGCACTTAATATCCCTTTGCAGAATCCACAAAGACAGACTTTCCAAACTGGGAAATGTAGAGTAAGCTTTAACTCTGTGAAATGAATGTACATGCCAGAGAGCAGTTTCTTGGAATGTTTCTTTCTGGGTTTTATTTGATGGCATTTCACTTTTCACCCTAGTCTTCAATGTGCTCTTAATATCACTTTTTTAATTGTACAGGAACAGTATTCAAACAGTGCCTTATGAGAAAAAAAGGTATAACTCCCTGAGTGGAATACACACATCACCAAGTTGTTTCTCAGAAAGCTTCTCTCCAGTTTTTAACTGATGATATTTCCTTTTTCACTATAGGCCCGAATGTGATCCCAAATATCCCTTCGTGGATCCATCCATGATGGAGTTTCCAAGCTGTGTAATGTAAAGAAAGCTTTTTCTATGTGAGATGAATAAACATAGCAAAAAGCAGATTGACAGAAAGCTTCTTTCCAGTTTTTATCTGAAGATTTTTTTTTTTCACCATAGTTCTGAATGTGCTCCTGAATGTCCCTTCATGGATCCATCCATGACAGAGTTTCCAAGCTGTGTAATGTAATGAAAGTTTTATCTATGTGAGACGAATATACATATCACAGAGCAGTTTCATAGAAAGCTTCTTTCCAGTCTCTGTCTGAGGCTATTTCCTTTTTCACCATAGCCATCCATATAGTCCCGAATGTCCCTTGGTAGCTTTTTCTCCAATAGGAATTTCCCAATCTTCTATGAGAAGAAAGCTATAACTCTGTGAGCGGAATGCACAAGTCACAAAGCAGCTCCTTGGAAAGCTTCTCTCCACTTTCTATCTGAAGATATTTCCTTTTTCCCCGTAAGCCTCAAAGTGCTCCCGAATATCCCTCGCAGACTAAACAAAAACAGTGTTAGAATACTGCTCAACAAAAAGAGATGCTTAACTGGGTGAGCGGAATTCACGCAACACAGAAAAGTTTCACAGAAAGCTACCTTCTGGTTTCTCTCTGAGGTTATTTGTTTTTCAGGATATTCTAAAGAGTGTTCCCAAATGTCCTCTCTCAGATTCCACAGAAACAGTGATTTCAATCTGCTCAATCCAAGGAATGATTTAACTCTATGAGATGAACACAAGCATCACAAAAGAGTTGCTCAGAAAGATTCTCTGCAGTTTTCAACCTAAGACATTTCCTTGCTTGCCACAGGCCTCTGGTTGCCACTTAATATCCCCTCGCAGAATTCTCAAAGACAGACTTTCCAAACTGGGAAATGTAGAGTACGCTTTAACTCTGTGAAATGAATGGAATGTCAGAAAGCAGTTTCTTGGAATGCTTCTTTCAGGATTTTATTAGACGACATTTCACTTTTCGCCATAGTCTTCAATGTGCTCCCAATATCCCTTTTTTAGTTGTACAGTAACAGTGTTCTAACAGTGCCTTGTGAGAAAAAAGGTATAACTCCCTGAGTGGAATGCACACATCACCAAGCAGTTTCTCAGAAAGCTTCTCTCCAGTTTTTATCTGACGATATTTCCTTTTTCACCATAGGCCTGAATTTGATGCCCAAATCCCTTTCCAGATCCATCCTTGATGAAGTTTTCAAGCTTCATAATGCTCAGACAGCTTTATCTATGTGAGATGAATAAAGCTAGCATAAAGCAGATTCACAGAAAGTTTCCTCTATGAGAAGAAAGGAATAACTCTGTGAGTGCAATGCACAGGTCACAAAGCAACTCCTCGGAAAGCTTCTCTCCAGTTTCTATCTGAGGATATTTCGTTTTTCACCGTAAGCCTCATACTGCTCCCAAATATCCCTTTGCAGACTAAACAAAAACAGCATTAGAATAGTGCACAATGAAAAGAGAGGCTTAACTGTGCAAATGGAATTCTCACAACACAGAGGAGTTTCACAGAAAGCTTCCTTCTGGTTTTTATCGGAGGGTATTTCTTTTTCAGTATATTCTTAAGAGCGTTCCCAAATGTCCTTTCTCAGGTTCCACAGAAATAGTGATTTCAAACTGCTCAATCCAAAGAATGATTTAACTCTATGAGATGAATACACACATCACTAAGCAATTGCTCAGAAAGCTTCTACCCAGTTTTCAACAGAAGACATTTCCTTGCTCCCCACCAGGCTCCGTTCGCCATTTAATATCCCTTAGAAGAATCATCAAAGACAGACTTTCCAAACTGGGAAATATCGAGTCAGCTGTAACTCTCTGAAATCAATGCACAAGTCAGAGAGCAGGTTCTTGGAACACTTCTTTCTGGGTTTTATTTCAGGATATTTCACTTTTCGCCATAGTCTTCCAAGTCTCCCATGAGCTCCGAAATATTACTTTTTCGGTTTTACAGGAACAGTGTCCAAACACTGCCTTATGAGAAAGGAAGTATAACTCTCTGAGTGGAATGCACACATCTCAAAGCAGTTTCTCAGAAAGCTTTTCCTCAGTTTTCATCTGACCATATTTACTTTTTCACCATAGGCCCAAATATGATCTAGAATATCCCTTTGCAAATCCATCCATGACCGAATTTCCATGCTGCGTAATGTAAAGGAAGCTTTATCTATGTGAGAGGAATAAACGTAGCCAAAAGCAGATTCACAGAAAGCTTCTTTCCAGTTTTTGTCTGAAGATATTTCCTTTTTCACCATGATCCTGAATGTACTCCCGAATGTCCCTTCGTGGATCCATCCGTGACAGAATTTCCAAGCTGCGTAATGTAAAGAAAGCTTTACCTGTGTGAAATGAATACACATATCACAGAACAGTTTCATAGAAAGCATTTGTCCAGTTTTTGTCTGAGGCTATTTCCCTTTCAACCATAGGCATCAACATGCTCCTGAATATCACTTGATACCTTTTCCTCCATAGGGATTTCCCAATGCTGTATAAGAAGTGAGGTATAACACTGTGAATGGAATGCACACATCACAAGCAGTTCCTCGGAAAGCTTATCTCCAGTTTGGGTCAGAATATATTTCCTTTTTCACCATAAGCCTCAAAGCACTCACGAATATCCTTTCACACGCTACACATAAACAGGGTTAGAAAACTGCTCAATGAAAAGAGAGGCTTAACTGAACGAGAGGATTTAAGATGACCCAGAGTAGTTTCACAGATAACTTTCTTCTGGATTTTACCTGAGGATATTTCTTTCTCCATATTCTAAGGAGCATTCCCAGAGGTCCTTCCTCAGATTCCACAAAAACAGTGATTTCAAACTATTCAATTCAAAGAATGGTTTAACTTTATGAGACGAATACACACATCACAAAGCAGTTGTTCTGAAAGCTTCTCCCAGTTTTCAGAGGAACACGTTTCCTTGCTCACTACAAGCCTCCAGGTGGCACTTAATATTCCTTCGCAGATTCCTCAAAGACAGAGTTGCCAAACTGGGCAATGTAGAGTAAGCTTTAAGTCTGTGAAATGAATGCACATAGCAGAGAGCATTTTCTTGGAACGCTTCTTTCTGGGTTTTATTTGAGGATATTCCACATTTCACCATAGTCTTCAATGCGCTCCGAAATATCACTTTTTCGGTTTTACAGGAAGAGTGGAATGCATACTTCTCAAAGCAGTTTCTCAGAAAGCTTCTCTCCAGTTTTTATCTGAAGATATTTCCTGTTTCACTATAGGGCTGAATATGCTCCCGAAGTTCCCTTCTCGGATCTGTCCATGACAGAGTTTCCAAACAGTGTAATATAAAGAAAATTTTATCTATGTGAGATGATTAAACATATCTATAACAAAGCAGTTTCACAGAAAGCTTCTTTCAGTTTTTGTCTGAGGATATTGCCTTTTTCAGCATAGCCGTCCATATACTCCCCAACGTCCCTAGGTAGCTTTTTCTCCAAAAGGGATTCCCCAATCCTCTATGAGAAGAAAGGTATAACTCTGTGAGTGGAATGCGCACGTCACAAAGCAGCTCCTCAGAAAAGTTCTCTCCAGTTTCTATCTGAAGATATATCCGTTTTCACCATAAGCCTCAAAGTACTCCCGAATATCCTTTTGCAGAAAAAACAAAAACAGTGTTAGAATGCTGATCAATGAAACAGAAGCTTAACTGTGCGAGTGGAATTCACACGACACAGAGCAGTTTTACAGAAAGATTCCTTCTGATTTTTATTTGAGGGCATTTCTTTTCCTGCATATTCTAAAGAGCGTTCCCAACTGTCCTTTCTCAGGTTTCACAGAAACAGTGATTTCAAACTGCACAATCAGAACAATGATTTAAGTCTATGTGATGATTACACACATCACAAAGCAGTTGCTCAGAAAGTTTCTGTCCACTTTACAACCGAAGACGTTTCCTTGCTCGCCACAGGCCTCTGGGTGACACTTAATATACTTTCGCAGATTCCTCAAAGACAGAGTTTCCAAACTGGGTAGCATAGAGTAAGCTTTAACTCTATGAAGTGAATGCACACATCAGAGAGCAGTTTCTTGGAACGCTTCTTTCTGTGTTTTATTTAATGATAGTTCGCTTTTCGCCGTAGTCTTCAATGCACTCCAAAATATTACTTTTTTGGTTTTACAGGAACAGTGATCAAACACTGCCTTATGAGAAAAGAGGTATAACTCCCTGAGTGGAATGCACACATCACAAAGCAGTTCCTCAGAAAGCTTCTCTCCAATTTTTTCTGAAGATATTTCCTTTTTCATCATAGGCCTGAATGTGCTCCCGAGTGTCCCTTCACGGATCCATCCATGACAGAGTTTCCACGTTGCATAATGTAAAGAAAGCTTTATCTGTGTGAGATGAAAAAGATAGCAAAAAACAGATTTACAGAAAGCTTCTTTCCAGTATTTATCTGAAGATATTTCCTTTTTCACCATTGTTCTGAATGTGTTCCCAAATGTCCCTTCACATATCCGCCCATGACAGAGCTTCCAAGCTGTGTAATGTGAAGAAAGCTTTATCTATGTGAGATGAATAAATATAACTATCCCAAAGCTGTTTCACAGAAAGCTTCTATCCAGTTTTTGTCTGATATTATTTCCTTTTTCTCCATAGCCATCCATATACTCCTGAATGTCCCTTGGTAGCTTCTTCTCCAAAAGGGATTCCCCAATCCTCTATGAGAATAAAGGTATAACTCTGTGAGTGGAATGCACACGTCTCAAAGTAGCTCCTCGGAAAGCTTCTCTCCAGTTTTTATCTGAAGATATTTCCATTTTGAGCATCAGACTTAAAGTGCTCCTGTATATCCCTTCACAGACTACACAAAAACATGTTAGAATACTGCTCAATGAAAAGAGAAGTTGAACTGTGTGAGTCAAATTCACCCAACACAGAGCCATTTCACAGAAACTTTCTTCTGGTTTTTATCAGACAATATTTCTTTTATAGCATTTTCTAAAGAGCATTCCCAAATGTTCTTTCTCAGATCCACAGAAACAGTGATTTCAAACTACTCCATCCAACAATGATTTATCTCTAAGAGATGACTAAACACATCACAAAGCAGTTTCTCAGGAAGCTTCTCTCCAGTTTTTGTCTGAGGATATTTCCTTTTTCACCATAGTCTTGAATGTGCTCCTGAATGTCCCTTCTCGGAACCATCCATGGCGGCATTTCCAAGCTGTGTAATGAAAAAGAGTTTCATCAATGTGAGATGAAAACATGTATCAACGAATAGTTTCACAAAAAGCTTCTTTCCAATTTTTGTCTGAGGCTATTTCCCTTTTCATCAATATGCCCCCGAATATCCCTTGGTATCTTTTCCTCCAAAAGGGTTTCTCCGATGCTCTATGAGAAGAGAGGTATAACACCGTGAGTGGAATGCACACGTCACAAAGCAGTTACTCAGAAAGCTCGTCTCCAGTTTCTATCTGAACATATTTCCTTTCTCACCATAAGTCTCAAAGAGCTCCCGAATATCCCTTTACCTGTTAAACATAAACAGTGTTAGAAATCTTCTCAATGAACAGAAAAGCTTAACTGAGCAAGAGAAATTTATATGACACATAGCAGTTTCACAGAAAGCTTCCTTCTGGTTTTTATCTGAAGATATTTCTTTCTTCATATTCTAAGAGTGTTCTCAGATGTCCTATCTCAGATCCCACAGAAACAGTTATTTCAAACTGCTCAATCCAAAAAAATAGCTTAACTCTATGAGGTGAATACACACATCACAAAGTAGTTGCTTAGAAATCTTTTCTCCAGTTTTCATCGGAAGTCATTTCCTTGCTCACCACAGGCCTCCAGGTGCCACCGAATATCCTTCACAGATTCCTCAAAGACAGAGTTTCCAAACAGGGCAACCTAGAGTACGCTTTAACTCTCTGAAATGAATGTCCACATCAGAGAGCAGTTTCTTACAACGCTTCTTTCTGAGTTTTATTTGAGGATATTTCACTTTTTTCACTAGTCTTAAATGCGCACCAAAATATCATCTTTTCGGTTTTACAGGAACAGTGTTCACACAGAGCCTTAGGAGAAAAGAGGTATAACTCCCTGTGTGGAATGCACACATCACAGAGCAGTTTCTCAGAAAGCTTATCTCCAGGTTTATCTGAAGATATTTCCTTTTTCACCATAGTCCTGAATGTGCTGCCGAATGTCCCTTCTCTGATCCGTCCATGACGGAGTTTCAAAACTGTGTAATATAAAGAAAGTTTTATCTCTGTGAGATGAATAAACATATCTATCACAAAGTAGTTTCACAGAAAGCGACTTCAGAATTTTTGTCTGAGGATATTTCCTTTTTCACCATAGCTGCCCATATACTTCCGAAGGTCCCTATTTAGCTTTTTCTCCAAGAGGGATTCTCCAATCCTCTATGAGAAGGAAGGTATAAATCTGTGAGTGGAATGCACACATCACAAAGCAGCTCCTCTCAAAGTTTCTCTCCAGTTTCTATCTCAGGATATTTCCGTTTTCACCATAAGTCTCAAAGTGCAGATGAATATCTCTTCACAGACTAAACACAGAGTTAGAAAACTGCTCAATGAAAAAGAGAAGCTTAACAGAGCAAAAGGAGTTCACACAACACAAAGAAGTTTCACAGAAAGCTTCCTTCTGCTTTTTATCTGAGGATATTTCTTTCTCCATATTCTAAAGAGCGTTTCCAGATATTCCTCCTCAGATTCCACAAAAACAGTGATTTCAAACTGCTCAATCTAAACAATGGTTTAACTCTATGACATGAATACACACAACACAAAGCAGTTGCTCAGAATGTTTCTCTCCAGTTTTCATCAGAAGACATGTCGTTGCCCACCGGAGGCCTCTGGGCACCACTAAATATCCCTTCAAAGATTCCTCAGAGACAGAGTTTCCAAACTGGGTAATGTAGAGTAAGCTTTAACTCTGGGAAAGGAATGCTCATATCAGAGAGCAGTTTCTTGGAACGCTTCTTTCTGGGTTTTATCTGAGGATATTTCACTTTTCGCCATAGTCTTCAAAGCACTCCGAAATATCATTTTTCTGTTTTTCAGGAACAGTGTTCAAACACTGTCATATGGGAAAAGATGTATAACTCCCTGAGTGGAATGCACACATCACAAAGCAGTTTCTTAGAAAGCTTCTCTCCTGTTTTCATCTGAAGAGATTCCCTTTTTCACCATCGGCATGAAGGAGTCCCGAATGTCCCTTTGTGGATCCGTCCATGACGGAGTTTCCAAACTGTATAATATAAAGAAAGATTTATCTACATCAGATGAATACACATATCTATCACAAAGCAGTTTCACAGAAAGCTTCTTTCCAGTATTGGTCTGAGGATATTTCTTTTTTCAAAGTAGCCGTCCATATACTTCCGAATATCCCTTGGTAGCTTTTTCTCCAAAAGGGATTCCCCAATGCTCAATGAGAAGAAAGGCATAACTCTGTGAGTGGAATACACAAGTCCCAAAGCAGCTCCTCGGAAAGCTTCTCTCCAGTTTCTATCTGAAGATATTTCCGTTTTCACCATAAGCCTCAAAGCGCTTCTGAATATCACTCCGAAGACTAAACACAGTGTTAGAACACGGCTCAATGAAAAGAGAAGCTGAACAGTGTGAGTTTAATTCAAACGACACAGAGCAGTTTCACAGAAAGCTTCCTTCTGCTTTTTCTCTGAGGGTATTTCGTGATCAGCATATTCTAAATAGAATTTCCAAATGTCCTTTCTCAGATTTCATGGAAACAGTGATTTCAAACTGCTCAATTCAAAGAATGATTTAACTCTATGAGATGAATACACACATCACAAAGTAGTAACTCAGAGTGCTTCTGTCCAGTTTTCATTGGAAGACATTTCCTTGCTTACCATACGTCTCCGGACGCCACTTACTATCCCTTCGCAGATTCCTCAAAGACAGAGTTTCCAAACTGGGCAACATAGAGTAAATTTTAACTCTGTGAAATGAATACACATATCAGAGGGCAGATTCTTGAAACGCTTCTTTCTGTGTTTTATCTGAGGATATTTCACTTTCTGCCATAGTCCTCAAGGTGCTCTGAAATATCACTTTTTCAGTTTTACAGGAACAGTGTTCAAACACTGCCTTATGAGAAAAGAGGTGTAACTCCCTGAATGGAATGATAGATCACAACGCAGTTTCTCAGAAAGCTTCTATCCAGTTTTTATCTACAGATATTTCCTTTTTCACCATAGGCCTGAATGTGCTCCCGAATGTCCCTTCGCTTATACGTCCATGATGGAGTTTACAAACTGCGTAATATAAAGAAAGTTTTATCTATATGATATGCATAAACATATCTATCACAAAGCAGTTTCACAGAAATCTTCTTTCCAGTTTTTGTCTGGTTACCTTTCCTTTTTCACCATAGTTCTGAATGTGCTCCCGAATTTCCCTTCATGGATTCGTCCATGACAGAGTTTGCAAGTTGCATAATGTAAAGAAAGCTTTATCTATGTGAGAGGAGTACACATAGCACACAGCAGTTTCACACAAAGCTTCTTTCCAGTTTTTGTCTGAAGCTATTTCCCTTTTCACCATAGGCCTCAATATGCTCCCAGTTATCCCTTGGTATCTTTTTCTCCAAAAGGGTTTGTCCGATGCTGTGTGAGAAGAAACGTTTGATTCTGTGAGTGCAATGCACAAGTCACAAAGCAGCTCCTCAGAAAGCTTTTCTCCAGTTTCTATCTGAAGATATTTCCGTTTCCACCATAAACCTGGAAGTGCTCCCGAATATCTCTTAGGAGACTAATCTGAAACAGTGTTAGAATACTGCTCAATGAAAACAGAAGCTTAACTGTGTGAGTGGAATTCACAAGACACAGAGCAGTTTCACAGAATGCCTCCTTCTGGTTTTTATCTGAGGGTCTTTCTTTTTCAGCATATTCCTAAGAGGGTTCCCAAATGTCCTTTCTCAGGTTTCACAGAAACAGTGATTTCAACCTGCTCAATTCAAAGAATTATTTAACTCTATGAGATGAATACACACATCACAAAGCAGTTGCTCACAAAGCTTCTTTCCAGTTTTCAACAGAAGACATTTCCTTGCTCAACACTGGCCTCCGGGCATCACTTACTACCCCTTCGCAGATTCCTGAAAGACAGAGTTTCCAAACTGGGCAATGTAGAGTTAGCTTTAACACTGTGAAATAAATGCACATATCAGAGAGCAGATTTTTGGAACGCTTCTTTCTCGGTTATATTTGATTTTATTTCATTTTTTACCATAGTCTTCAAGGTGCTACGAAATATCACTTTTTCAGCTTTTCAAGAACAGTGTTCAAACACTGCCTTACAGGAAAAGAGATATAACTCCCTGAGTGAGATGCACACATCACAGCACTTTGTCAGAAAGCTTCTATCCAGTTTTTATCTGAAGATGTCTCCTTTTTCACTGTAGGTCTGAATGTGCTTCCGAATTTCCCTTCGCTGATCCGTCCATGACGGAGTTTTCAATCTGCGCAATATAAGGAAAGTTTTATCTATGTGAGATGAATAAACATATGTATTACAAAGCAGTTTCACAGAAATCTGCTTTCCAGTTTTTGTCTGAGCATATTTCCTTTTTCACCATAGCCGTCCATATACTCCCCAATGTCTCCTGGTAGCTTTTTCTCCAAAAGGGATTCCCCAATCCTCTATGAGAAGTAAAGTATAACTCTGTGAGTGGAATGCACATGTCACAAAGTAGTTGCTCGGAAATCTTCTCTCCAGTTTCTATCTGAAGATATTTCTGTTTTCACCATAAGCCTCAAAGCCCTCCTGACTCTCCCTTAGCTAACTAAGCTAAAACAGAGTTAGACTACTGCTCAATGAAAAAAGAAGCTTAACTGTGTGAGTGGAACTCACATGACAGAGCGGTTCACAAAAAGCTTCCTTCTGGTTTTTATTGGAGGGTATTTCTTTATCAGCATATTCTTAAGAGCGTTACCAAATGTCCTTTCTCAGGTGCCACAGAAAGAGTGATTTCAAACTGCTCAATCCAAAGAATGATTTAACTCTATGAGATGAATACACACATCACAAGGCAGTTTCTCAGAAAGCTTCTCTCCAGTTTTCAACGGAAGACATTTCCTTGTTCCCCACAGGCCTCCAGTCGCCACTTCCCAGAATCCTCAAAGACAGACTTTCTAAACTAGGAAATATAGAGTAAGCTTCAACTCTCTGAAATTAATGCATATGTCAGAGAGCAGTTTCTTGGACCGCTTCTTTCTGGGTTTTATTTCAGGATACTTCCTTTTTTGCCATAGTCTTCCATGCGCTCCAAAATATTACTTTTTCAGTTTTACAGGAACAGTGTTCAAACACTGCCTTATGAGGACAGAGGTATAACTCCCTGAGTGGAATGCACACATCACAGAGCAGTTTCTCAGAAAGTTTCTATCCAATTTTTATCTGAAGATTTCTCTTTTTCACCATAGGCCTGAATGGGCTCCCAAATGTCCCTTCACGGATCCGTCCAAGATGGAATTTCCAAAGTGCGTAATATAAGGGAAATTTTATCTGTGTGAGATGAATAAATATATATATCACAAAGCAGTTTCACAGAAAGTTTCTTTCCAGGTTTTGTTTGAGGATATTTTATTTTTCACCATAAGCATCCATATACTCTCGAATGTCTCCTGAGAGCTTTTTCCCGAAAAGAGATTCCCCAATCCTCTATGAGAAGAAAAGTATAACTCTGTGAGTGGAATGCACACGTCACAAAGCAGCTCCAAGAAATCTTCTCTCAAGTTTTCATCTGAAGATATTTCCATTTTCACCATAAGCCTCAAAGCGCACCGGAGTATCCCTTATCTGATTAAACTAAAACAGTATTAGAATACCGCTAAATGAAAACAGAAGATAAACTGTACATGTGGAATTCACATGACACAGAGTAGTTTCACAGAAAGCTTCCTTCTGATTTTTATCGGAGGGTATTTCTTTTTCATCATATTCTTATGAGCGTTCCCAAATGTCCTTTCTCAGGTTCCACAGAAAGAGTGATTTCAAACTGCTCAATCCAAAGAATGATTTAACACTATGAGATAAATACACACATCAAAAAACAGTTGCTCAGAAAGCTTCTACCCAGTCTTCAAGGGAAGACATTTCCTTGCTCGCCAGAGGCCTCGGGTCGCCACTTAATATCGCTTTGCAGAATCTTCAGATAGACTTTCTAAGTTGGGAAATGTAGAGTAAGCTTTAACTCTCTGAAATGAATGGACATGTCAGAGCAGTTTCTTGGAACGCTTCTTTCTGGCTTTTATTTCAGGATATTTCAGTTTTCGCCATAGTCTTTCCTGCACTCTGAAATACAAGTTTTTCGGTTTTACAGGAACAGTGTTCAAATACTGCCTTACCAGAAAGAGGTATAACTCCCTGAGTGGAATGCACATATCAGAAAACAGTTTCTCAGAAAGGTTCTCTCCAGTATTCATCTGAAGATATCTCCTATTTCACCATAGGCCTGAATGTGCTCCCGAATATCCTTTCACAGTTCCTTCCATGACAGCGTTTCAAAACTGCGTAATAGAAAGAAAGTTTTATCTATGTGGGATGAATAAACATATCTATCACAAAGGAGTTTCACAGAAAGTTTCTTTCCAGTTTCTGTCTGCGGATATTTCCTTTTTCACCATAGCCATCCCTATATTCCCGAATGTCCCCTGGTAGCTTTTTCCCCATAAGGGATTCCCCAATCCTCTATGAGAAAAAAGGTATAATTCTGTGAGGGGAATGCACACGTCACAATGCAGCTCCTTGGAAAGCGTCTCTCCAGTTTCTATCTGAAGACATTTCCTTTTCCACTGTAAGCCTCAAAGCACTCCCGAATATCCCTTTGCAGACTAAACAAAAACAGTGTTATAATACAGCTCAATGAAAAGAGAAGCTTAACTGTGTAAGCGGAATTCCCTCAACACAGAGTAGTTTCACAGAGAGCTTCTTTCTGGTTTCCATCTGAGGATATTTCTTTTTCAGGATATTCTAAAGAGCATTCCCAAATGTCCTTTCTCAGATTCCAAAGAAACAATGATTTCAGCCTGCTCAGTCCAAAGAAGGATTTAACTCTATGAGATGAATACAAACATCACAAAAGAGTTACTCAGAACACTTCTCTCCAATTTTCAATGGAAGACATTTCCTTGCTTGCCACAGGCTTCCAGTAGCCACTTAGTATCCCTTCGCAGAATCCTCAAAGACAGACTTTCCAAACTGGGAAATGTAGAGTGAGCTTTAACTCTGTGAAATGAACCAACATGTCACAGAGCAGTTTCTTGGAATGCTTCTTTCCGGGTTTTATTGGACGACATTTCACCTTTTGCCATAGTTTTCAATGTGCTCTGAATATCACTTTTTTAGTTGTACAGGAACAGTGTTCAAACAGTGCCTTATGAGAAAAAAGATATAACTCCCTGAATGGAATCCACACATCACAAAGCAGTTTCTCTGAAAGCTTCTTTCCAGTTTCTATCTGAAGGTATTTCGTTTTTCACCATAAGCCTCAAAGCATTCCCTAATATCCAGTTCGCAGACTAAACAAAAATAGTGTTAGAATACTGATCAATGAAAAGAGAAGCTTAACTCCATGAGCGGATTTCACACGACCGAGGGCAGTTTCACAAAAAGTTTCCTTCTGGTTTCTATCTGAGGTTATTTCTTTTTCAGGATATTCTGAAGACCGTTCTGAAATGTCCTTTCTCAGATTCCACAGAAACAGTGATTTCAAACTGCTCAATCCAAAGAATGATTTAACTCTATGACATGAATAGAAACATCACAAAAGTGTTGCTCAGAATGCTTCTCTCCATTTTTCAAAGGAAGACATTTCCTTGCTCCCCACAGGCCTCCAGTCGCCTCTTAATATCCCTTCACAGAATCCTCAAAGACAGACTTTCCTAACTGGGAAATGTAGAGTAATCTTTAATTCTGTGAAATCAATGCACATGTCAGAGGGCAGTTTCTTGGAATGCTTCTTTCTGGGTTTTATTGGACAACATTTCACTTTTCACCACAGTTTTCAATGTGTTCCGAATATCACCTTTTTTAGTTTTACAGGAACAGTGTTGAAACAGTGCCTTATGAGAAGAAAGGTGTAACTCCATGAGTGGAATGCACACATCACAAAGCAGTTTCTCAGAAAGCTTCTCTGCAGTTTTTATCTGAAGATATTTCCTATTTCACCATAGGCCTGAAAGTACTCCCGAATGTCCTGTCGAGAATCCGTCCATAATGGTGTTTCAAAACTGCGTAATAGAAAGAAAGTTTTATCTATGTGAGACGAATAAACATATCTATCACTAAGCAGTTTCACAGAAAGCTTTTTTCCAGTTTATGTCTCAGGATATTTCCTTTTTCACCATAGCCGTCCATATACTCCTGAATGTCCCCTGGTAACTTTTTCTCCAAAAGGGATTCCAATATCCTCTATGAGATAAAAGGTATAATTCTGTGAGTGCAATGCACACATCACAAAGCAGCTCCTTGGAAAGCTTCTCTCTAGTTTCTATCACAAGATATATCTGTTTTCAGCAAAAACTTCAAAGTTCTTCCGAATATCCTTTAGCTGATTAAACTAAAACAGTGTTGGAATCCGGCTAAATGAAAACAGAAGCTTAACTGTGTGAGTGGAATTCACATGACACAGAGCAGTTTCACAGAAAGGTTCCTTCTGGTTTTTGTCAGAGGGTATTTCTTTTTCAGCATATTCTTAAGAGCCTTCCCAAATGTCCTTTCTCAGATTCCACAGAAAGCGTTATTTCAAACTGCTCAATCCAAAGAATGATTTAACTCTCCAAGATGAATACACACATCACAAAGCAGTTGCTCAGAAAGCTTCCTTCCAGTTGTCAATGGAAGACATTTCCTTTCTCACCACAGGCCTCAGGTCGCCACTTAATATCCCTTCTCAGAATCCTCAAAGACAGACTTTCCAAAATGGAAAATTTAGAATAAGCTTTAACTCTCTGAAACGAATGCACATGTCAGAAAGCAGTTCCTTGGAATGCTTCTTTCCGAGTTTTATTTCAGGATATTTCAGTTTTCACCATAGTTTTCAATGCGCTCCGAAAAAACACTTTTTCATTTTTACAGGAACAGTGTTCAAACACTGCCTTATGAGAAAAGATGTATAACGCACTAAGTGGAATGCACACATCTCAAAACGGTTTCTCAGAAAGATTGTCTCCTGTTTTTACCTGAAGATATTTCCTGTTTCACCATAGGCCTGAATGTGCTCCCGAATGTCCCTTCACGAATCCCTCCATGACTGCATTTCAAAATTGCATAATAGAAAGAAAGTTTTATCTATGTGAGCTGAATAAACATATCTATCACAAAGAGGTTTCTCAGAAAGCTTCTTTCCAGTTTTGTCTGAAGATATTTCCTTTTCACCATAGCTGTCCATATATTCCCGAATATCACTTGGTAGCTTTTTCTCCAAAAGGTATTCCCCAGTCCTCCATGAGAAGAAAGCTATAACTCTGTGAGCAAAAAGCACATGTCACAAAGCAGCTCCTCAGAAAGCTTCTCTCCAGTTTCTATCTAAAGATATTTTCTTTTTCACAGTAAGCCTCCAAGTGCTTCCGAATATCCCTTCACAGACTAAACAAAAACAGTGTTAGAATACGGCTAAATGAAAAGAGAGGCTTAACTGTGTGAGCGGAATTCACGCCACACAGAGCAGTTTCACAGAAAGCTTCCTTCTTGCTTCTATTTAGGGTTATTTCTTTTTCAGGATATTCTAAAGAGTGTTCCCAAATGTCCATTCTCAGATTCCACAGAACAGTGATTTGAAATTGCTCAATCCAGAGAATGATTTCACTCTATGAGATGAACACAAACATCACAAAAGGGTTGCTGTGAAAGCTTCTCTGCAATTTTCAACCTATGTCATTTCGTTGCTCACTGCAGGACCTCGGTAGCCACTTAATATCCATTCACAGAATCCTCAGAGACAGACTTTCCAAACTGGGAAATGTAGAATAAGCTTCAACCCTGTGAAATGAATGGACATGTCAGAGAGCAGTTTATTGGAATGCTTCTTTCTATGTTTTATTGGACGACATTTCACTTTTCGCCATAGTCTCAATGTGCTCTGAATATCGCTTTTGTAGTTTTACAGGAACAGTTTTCAAAGAGTGCCTTATGAGAAAAAAGGTATCATTCCCTGAGTGGAATGCACACATCACCAAGCAGTTTCTCAGAAAGCTTCTCTCCAGTTCTTATCTGAAGATATTTCCTATTTCACCATAGGCCTGAATGTGCTCCCAAATGTCCCTTCGTGAATCCATCCATTACGGCATTTCAAAACTGCGTAATTGAAAGAAAGTTTTATCTATCTGAGATAAATAAACATACCTATCACAAAGCAGTTTCATATAAAGCTTCTTTCCAATTTTTGTCTGAGGATATTTCCTTTTTCACCATTGCCATCCATATACTCCCAAAGGTCCCCTGGTAGCTTTTCCTCCAAAAGGGATTCCCCAATCCTCTAAGAGAAGAAAAGTATAACTCTGTGAGTGGAATGCACACGTCACAAAGCAGTTCCTCGGAAATCTTCTCCCCAGTTTCTTTCTGAAGATATTTCCGTTTTCACCCAAATCCTCAAAGTGCTCCCTAGTATTCCTTAGCTGACTAAACTAAAACAGTGTTAGAATACTGCTCAATTAAAAGAGAAGCTTAACTGTGGGAGTGGAATGCACAGGACAGAGAGCAGTTTCACAGATAGCTTCCTTCAGGTTTTTATCGGAGGGTATTTCTTTTTCAGCATATCCTTAAGAGCGTTCCCAAATGTCCTTTCTCAGGTCCACAGAAAGAGTGATTTCAAACTGCTCAATCCAAAGAATGATTTAACTCTATGAGATGAATACACACATCACAAGGCAGTTGCTCACAAAGCTTCTCTCCAGTTTTCAATGGAAGACATTTCCTTGCTCGCCACGGGCCTCCGGTCTCCATGTAATATCCTTTCACAGAATCCTCAATGACACACTTTCCAAACTGGGAAATGTACAGTAAACTTTAACTTTCTGAAATAAATGCGCATATTAGATAACAGTTTCTTGGAACGCTTCTTTCTGGGTTTTACTTAAGGATATTTCACTTTTAGCCAGAGTCCTCAATGCGCTCCAGAATATCATTTTTTCGGTTTTACATGAACAGTGTTCAAAACTGTCTTATGAGAAAAAAGGTATAACTCCCTGAGTGGAATGCACACATCACAAGGCACTTTCTCAGAATGCTTCTATCCAGTTTTTATCTGAAGATATCTGCTTTTTCAACATAGGCCCGAATGTGCTGCTGAATTTCCCTTCGTGGAAGCGTCCATGACGGAGTTTCCAAGCTGTGTAATATAATTACAGTTTTATCAATATGAGTTGAATAAACATAGCAAAAAGCAGATTCACAGAAAGCTTCTTTGCAGTTTTTATCTGAAAGTATTTCCTTTTTCACCATAGTCCTGAAAGTGCTCCCGAATGTCCCTTCATGGTTCCGTCCATGACAGTTTCCAAGCTGCATAATATAATGAAAGTTTTATCTATGTGAGACGAATACACATATCACAGAGCAGTTTCATAGAAAGCTTCTTTCCAGTTTTTGTATGAGGCTATTTCCCTTTTCACCATAGGCATCAACATACTCCTGAATAGCACTTGGTACCTTTTTCTCCAAAGGGGTTTCCCTCATGCTGTATGAGAAGAGAGGTATAACATGGTGAGTGGAAGGCACATGTCACAAAGCAGTTCCTCGGAAAGCATCTCTCAAGTTTTGGTCTGAACATATTTCCTTTTTCACTGTAAGCCTCAAAGCACTCCAGAATATCCATTCACGATAACCCTCTCTACAGTTTTCAATGGAAGAGATATCCTTGCTCACCACAGGCCACCAGGTGCCTCTTAATATCCCTTTGCTAATTCCTCAAAGACAGAGTTCCCAACTGGGTAATGTAGGGTAAGCTTTAATTCTGTGAAATGAATGCACACATCAGAGAGTAGTTTCTTGATACGCTTCTTTCTGGGTTTTATTTAAGGATATTTCACTTTTTGCCATAGTCTTCAATGGGCTTCATGATATCACCTTTTCGGTTTTATAGGAATAGTGTTCGAACACTGCCTTATGAGAAAAGAGGTATAACTCCCTGAGTGAAATGCACACATCACAAAGCAGTTTCTCAGAAAGCTTCTCTTCAGTTTTTATTTGAAGATATTTTCATTTTCACCACAGTGCTGAATATGCTCCTGAACGACCCTTCACGGACCCGTCCATCACAGAGTTTCCAAACTGCATTATATAAAGAAAGTTTTATCTATGTGAGATGAATAAACATATCTATCACAAAGCAGTTTCACAGAAAGCTTCTGTCCAGGTTTTGTTTGAGCATAATTCCTTTTTCACCATACCCGTCCATGTACTCCTGAATGTCCCTAAGTACCTTTTTCTCCAAAAGTGATTCCCCAATCCTCTGTGAGTAGAAAGGTATAACACTGTGAGTGAAATGCACACGTCACAAAGCAACTCCTCAGAAAACTTCTATCCAGTTTCTATCTGAAGATATTTCTGTTTTCACCATAAACCTCAAAGTGCTCCCGAATATCCCTTCACAGACTAAACAAAAACAAGAGTACAATACTGCTCAATGAAAAGAGAAGTTTAACTGTGTGACTGGAATGCACCTGACAGAGAGCAATTTCACAGAAAGCTTCCTTCTGGTTTTAATTGGAGGGTATTTCTTTTTCAGCATATTCTTAAGAGTGTTCCCAAATGTTCTTTCTCAGGTTCCACAGAAAGAGTGATTTCAAACTCCTCAATCCAATGAATGATTTAACTCTATGAGATGAATACACACATCACAAAGCAGTTGCTCAGAAAGCTTGTCTCCAGTTTTCAATGGAAGACATTTCCTCGCTCGCCACAGGTCTCTGGTCACCACTTAATATCCCTTCACAGAATCCTCAAAGACAGAGTTTCCAAACTGGGAAATCTAGAGTAAGCTTTAACTGTCTGAAATGAATGCACACGTCAGAGAGGAATTTCTTGGAACGCTTCTCTCTGGGTTTTATTTCAGATTATTTCACTTTTAACCAAACTCTTCCATGTGCTCTGAAATAATGCTTTTTGGTTTCACAGGAGCAGTGTTCCAACACTGTATTTGAGAAAAAAGATATAACTCCCTGAGTGGAATGCACGCATCACAAGACATTTTCTCAGAATGCTTATATCCAGTTTTTATCTGAAGATATCTCCTTTTTCACTGTAGGCCTGAATGTGCTCCTGAATGTCCCTTTGCAGATCTGTCAATGACAGAGTCTCCAACTGCATAATATTAGGAAAGTTTTATCTATTTGAGATGAATAAGCATATCTATCACAAGGCAGTTTCACAGAAATCTTCTTTCAAGGTTTTTGTCTGAGGATATTTCCTTTTTCACCATAGCCGTGCCTATATTCCCAAATGTCCCTTGGTAGCTTTTTCTCCAAAAGGAACTCCCTAGTCCTCTATGAGAAGAAAGGTACAATTCGGTGAGTGAAATGCACACATCACAAAGCAGCTCCTCGGAAAGCTTCTCTCCAGTTTCTATCTGAAGATATTTCCTTTTTCATCGTAAGCCTCAAAGCACTCCCGAATATCCCTTCTCAGACTAAACAAAAGCAGTGTTAGAATACTGCTCAATGAAAAGAGAAGCTTAACTGTGCAAGTGGAATTCACGTGACACAAAGCAGTTTCACAGAAAGTTTCCTTCTGGTTTCTATTAGAGGTTATTTCTTTTTCAGGATATTCTAAAGAGCGTTCTCAAATGTCCCTTCTCAGATTCCACAGAAACAGTGATTTCAAACTGCTTAATCCAAAGAATGATTTACCTCTATGGGATGAATACAAACATTACAAAAGGGTTGCTCAGGAAGCTTGTCTCCAATTTTCGATGGAAGACATTTCCTTGCTCGCCACAGGCCTCCGGTCACCACTTAATATCTGTTCGCAAAATCCTCAAAGGTAGACTTTCCAAACTGAGAAATGTAGAGCAAGCTTTAACACTGTGAATTCAATGCACATATCAGGGAACAGTTTCTTGGAACGCTTTTTTCTGGGTTTTATTTCAGGATATTTCACTTTTCACCA
The DNA here is from genome assembly GCF_002776525.5 of Piliocolobus tephrosceles. Taxonomy (NCBI): domain Eukaryota; kingdom Metazoa; phylum Chordata; class Mammalia; order Primates; family Cercopithecidae; genus Piliocolobus; species Piliocolobus tephrosceles. The sequence goes on along the minus strand of NC_045448.1, from coordinate 88,039,461 downwards.
TAGTCTTCCATGCACTCTGAAATATTACTTTTTTGGTTTTACAGTAACAGTGTTCAAACACTGCCTTATGAGAAAAGAGGTATGACTCCTTGAGTGGAAAGCACACATCACCAAGCAGTTTCTCAGAAAGTTTCTCTCCAGTTTTTACCTGAACGTATTTCCTTTTTCACCCTAGACCCAAATGTGATCCTGAATATCCCTTTGCAGATCCATCCATGACGGAGTTTCCAAGCTGGATAATGTAAAGAAAGTTTTATCCATGTGAGATGCAAAAACATATCTATCACAAAACATTTACACAGAAATCTTCCTTTCAGTTTTTGCCTGAGAATATTTCCTTTTTCACTGTAGTCCTCCATATGGTGAATGTTCCTTGGTAGCTTTTTCTCTAAAATGGATTTCCCAATCCTCTATGAGAAAAAAAATATAACTTTGTGAGTGGAATGCACACGTCACAAAGCAGCTCCTTGGAAAGCTTCTCTCCAGTTTCTTTCTAAAGATATTTCCTTTTTCACCGTAAGTCACAAAGCACTCCCCAATATCCCTTCACATGCTAAACATAAACAGGGTTAGAAAACTGCTCAGTGAAAACAGAGGGTTAACTGAGTGAAGGGAATTAAGATGACACAGAGCAGTTTCACAGATAGCTTCCTTCTGGATTTTACATGAGGATATTTCTTTCTCCATATTCTAAGGAACGTTCCCAAATGTCCTTCCTCAGATTCCACAAAAACAGTGATTTCAAACTGCTCAATCCAAAGAATGATTTAACTCTATGAGACGAATACACACATCACACGTCACAAAGCAGTTCCTTTAAAACCTACCCTCCTGCTTCTATCTGAACATATTTCCTTTTTCACCATAAGCCTCAAAGTACTTCCGAATATCCCTTCATACGCTAAACATAAACAGTGTTAGAAAACTGGTCAATGAAAAGAGAAGCTTAACTGGGCAAGAGAAATTCACACGACACATAGCAGTTTCTCAGAAAGCTTCCTTCTGGTTTTTATATGAGGATATTTCTTTCTCCATATTTTAAACAGCGTTTCAGGATATTCTAAAGAGCGTTCCCAAATATTCTTCCAGAGACTCCACAGAAACAGTATTTTTAATATGTTCAATCCAAAGAATGATTTAACTCTATGAGATGAATACACACTTCACAAAGCAGTTGTTCAGAAAACTTCTCTCCAGCTTTCAACGGAAGACATTTTCTTGCTCACCCCAGGCCTCTGGGCACTATTAATATCCCTTCGCAGATTCCTCAAAGACAGAGTTTCCAAACTGGGCAATGTTGAGTAAGCTTTAATTCTGTCAAGTGAATGCACATATCAGAGAGCAGTTTCTTGGAATGCTTCTTTCTGGGTTTTATTTGAGGATAGTTCACTTTTCACCATAGTCTTCAATGTGCTCCGAAATATCACTTTTTCAGTTTTACAGGAAGAGTTTTCAAACACTGCCTTGTAAGAAAAGAGGAATAACTCCCTGAGTGGAATGCAGATATCACAAATCAGTTTTTCAGAAAGCTTTTCTCAGGTTCCACAGAAAGTGTGATTTCAAACTGCTCAATCCTAAGAATAAATTAACTCTATGAGATGAATGCACACATCACAAAGCAGTTGCTCAGGAAGCTTATCTCCAGTTTTCACCGGAAGGCATTTCCTTGCTCACCACAGGCCTCCGGGCACCACTTAATACCCCTTCACAGATTCCTCAAAGACAGAGTTTTCGATCTGGGCAATGTAGAGTAAGCTTGAATTCTGGGAAATGGATGCACATATCAGAGAGCAGTTTCTACAAACGCTTCTTTCTGGGTTTTATTTGAGGATATATCACTTTTTGCCAGAGTCTTCAATGCGCTCGGAAATACACATTTTTGGTTTTACAGGAATAGTGTTCAAACACTGCCTCATGAGAAAAGAGGTGTAACTCCTTGAGTGGAATGCACACATCACACAGCAGTTTCTCAGAAAGCTTCTCTCCAGTTTTTTTCTGAAGAAATTTCGTTTTTCACCATTGGCCTGAATGCACTTTCGAATATATCATTGTGGATCCGTCCATGAGAGATTTTCCAAACTGGGTAATATAAAGAAAGTTTTATCTATATGAGATGAATAAACATAGCAAAAAGCAGATTCACAGAAAGTTTCTTTCCAGTTTTCATCTGAAGATATTTCCTTTTTCAACATTGTCCTGAATGTGCTCCCGAATATCCCTTTGCAAATTCATCCATGACAGAGTTTCCAAGCTGTGTAATGTACAGAAAGCTTTATCTATGTGAGATGAATACACATATCCCAGAACAGTATCACAGAAAGGGTTTCCCCAATGCTGTATGAGAAGAGAGGTATAATACTGAGAATGGAATGCACATGTCACAAAGCAGTTCCATGGAAAGTTTCTCTCCAATTTCTATCTGAACATATTTTCTTTTTCACCATAAGACTAAAAGTGCTCCCGTATATCCCTTCATATGTTACACATGAACAATGTTAGAAAACTGCTCAATGTAAAGAGAAACTTAACTGAATGAGGGGAATTTACATGACACACAGCAATTTCACAGAAAGCTTCCTTCTGGTTTTTATCTGAGGATGTTTCTTTCTCCATATTCTAAGGAGCGTTCCCAAATGTCCTTCCTCAGATTCCATAGAAACAATGATTTCAAACTCTTCAATCCAAACAATGATTTAAATCTATGAGAGTAATACACACATCACAAAGCAACTGCTCAGAAAGCTTCTCTCCAGTTTTCAACAGAAGACATTTCCTTACTCAAAACAGGCTCTGGGAGCCACTTAATATCCCTTCACAGATTTCTCAGAGACAGGGTTTCCAACTGGGCAATGTAGAGCAAACTTTAACTCTATGTAATGAATGCACATATTAGAGAGGAGTTTCTTGGAACGCTTCTTTCTGGGTTTTATTTGAGGATATTTCACTTTTCGTCATAGTCTTCAATGTGCTCCATAATATAACTTTTTCGGTTTTACAGGAACAGTGTTCAAACACTGCCTTATTAGCAAAGAGGTACAACTGCCTGAGTGGAATTCACAAGTCACAAAGTAGTTTCTCTGAACACTTCTCTGCAATTTTTATCTGAAGATATTTCCATTTTCAACATAGGCCTGAATGTACTCCCAAATATCCCTTCGCAGATTCGACCATGACAGAGTTTCCAAGCTGTGTAATGTAAAGAAAGTTTTATCAACGTGAGATGAATAAACATAGCAAAAATCAGATTCACAGAAAGCTTCTTTCTAGTTTTTATTTGGCGATATTTCCTTTTTCAACATAGTCCTGAATGTGCTCCCGAATGTCCCTTCACGGATCCATCCATGACAGGGTTTCCAAGCTGCATAACGTAAAGAAAGCTTTAGGTATGTGAGATGAATACACATATCACAAAGCAGTGTCACAGAAAGCTTCTTTCCAGTTTTAGTCAGAGTTTATTTCCCTTTTCACCATATTCGTTAATATGCCCCCAAATATCCCTTGGTACATTTTCCTCCAAAAGGGTTTCCCAAATGCTGTCTGAGAAGAGAGGTAGAACCCTGTGAGTGGAATGCACACATCACAAAGCAGTTCCTCAGAAAGCTTCTCTCCAGTTTCTATCTGAACCTATTTACTTTTTCACCGTAAGCCTCAAAGTGCTCCCGAATATCCCTTCGCATGCTAAACATAAACAGTGGTTGAAAACAGCTCAATGAAAAGAGAAGCTTAACTGAGTGAGAGGAATTCACATGACACAGAGCAGTTTCACAGAAGGCTCCCTTCTGGTTTTTATCTGAAGACATTTCTTTCTCCATATTCTAAAGAGCGTTACCAAATGTCCTTCCTCAGATTCCATAGAAACAGTGATTTCAAACTGCTCAATCCAAAGAAGGATTTAACTCTATGAGATGAATACACACGTCACAAAGCAGTTGCTCAGAAACCTTCTCTCAAGTTGTCAAGGGAAGACATTTCATTGATCACCACAGGCCTCCATGTGCCAATTAATATCCCTTCGCAGATGACTCAAGGGAGAGTTTCCAAACTGTGCAACGTAAAGTAAGCTCTATTTCTGTGAAAGAAATGCACATATAAGAGAGCATTTTCTTGGAATTCTTCTTTCTGGGTTTTAATTGAGGATAGTTCACTTTTCATCATAGTCTTTAAAGCGCTCCGAAATATCACTTTTTCAGTTTCACAGGAAGTTTCAAACACTGCCTTATGGCAAAAAAGGTATAACTCCCTGAGTGGAATCCACACATTACAAAGCAGTTTCTCAGGGTTTCTCCTCCATTTTTATCTGAAGATATTTCCTTTCTCACCATAGGCCTGAATGTGCTCCCGAATGTCCCTTCGCGAATCCATCCATGACAGCGTTTCAAAACTGCGTAATAGAAAGAAAGATTTATCTATGTGAGATGGATAAACATATCTATCACAAAGCAGTTTCACAGAAAGCTTCTTTCCAGTTTTTGTCAGAGGATTTTTCCTTTTTCACCATAGCCATCCATATACTCTGGAATGTCCCCTGGTAACCTTTTCTCCAAAATGGATTCCCCAATACTCTATGCAAAGAAAAATGTAACTCTGTGAGTGGAACAGGCACGTCACAGAGCAGCTCCTCATAAATTTTCTCTCCAGTTTCTATCTGAAGATATTTCCATTTTCATCATAAGCCTCAAAGCGCTCCCAAGCATCCATTAGCTGACTAAACTAACACAGTGCTAGAACACTGCACAATGAAAACAGAAGCTTAATGTGCGTGTGGAATTCACATGACACAGAGAAGTTCCACTGAAAGCTTCTTTCTGGTTTTTATCAGTGGGTATTTCTTCTTCAGCACATTTTTAAGAGCGTTCCCAAATGTTGTTTATCAGGTTCTACAGAAGAGTGATTTCAAACTATTCAATCCAAAGTTTAATTTAAGTCTATGAGGTGAATACACACATCACAAGGCAGTTGCGTAGAATGCTTCTCTCCAGTTTTCAACGTAAGACATTTCCTTGCTCACCACAGGTCTTCAGTCGCCACTTCATATCCCTTCACAGAATCCTCAAAGAGAGACTTTCCAACCTGGGAAATGTAGAGTACGCTTTACCTCTGTGAAATGAATGGACATGACAGAGAGCAGTTTCTTGGAATGCTTCTTTCCGGGTTTTATTGGACGACATTTCACTTTCCACCATAGTCTTCAACGTGTTCCAAATATCACTTCTTTAGTTTTACAGGAACAGTGTTCAACAGTGCCTTATAAGAAGAAAAGTATAATCCCCTGAGTAGAATGCACTCATCACCAAGTAGTTTCTCAGAAATCTTCTCTGCAGTTTTTATCTGATGATATTTCCCTTTTATCGATTGCCCCAAATGTGATCCCGAATATCCCTTTGCGGATCCATCCATGACGGAGTTCTCAAGCTGTGTAATGTAAGGAAAGCTTTATCTATGTGAGATGAATAAACATAGCAAAAAGCAGATTCACAGAAAGCTTCTTTCCAGTTTTTATCTGAAGATATTTTTTTTCACCATAGTCCTGAAAGTGCTCCCGAATATCCCTTTGTGGATCCGTCCATGACAGAGTTTCCAAGCTGTGTAATGTAAAGAAAGCTTTATCTATGTTAGATGAATACACATAACACAGAGCAGTTTTACAGAAAGCTTCGTCCCAGTTTTTGTCTGAGGCTATTTCCCTTTTCACGATTGGCATCAACATGCTCCTGAATATCACTTGGTAACTTTTTCTCCAAAAGGGTTTCCCCAATGCTATTTGAGAAGAGAGGTACAACACTGTGAGTGGAATGCACACGTCACAAAGCAGTTCCTCGGAAACCTTCTCTCCAGTTTCAGTCTGAACATATTTCCTTTTTCACCGTAAGCCTCAAAGCACTCCTGAATATCCCTTCACATGCTAAACATAAACAAGGTTAGAAAACTGCTGAATGAAAAGAGAGGCATAACTGAGCGAGAAGAATTAAGACACACAGAACAGTTTCACAGAAAGCTTCCTTATGGATTTTACCTGAGGATATTTCTTTCTCTGTATTCTAAGGAGTGTTCGCAAAAGTCCTTCCTCAGATTCCACATAAACAGTGATTTCAAACTGCTCAATCCAAAGAAGGGTTTAACTCTGTGAGATGAATACGCATATCACAAAGCAGTTGCTCAGAAAGCCTCTCTCCATTTTTCATCTTAAGATCGTTCCTTGCTCACCAGAAGTCTCCAGGCGCCACTTAACATGCTTTCACAGATTCCTCAAAGACAGAGTTTTCAAACTGGGCAATGTAGAATAAGCTTTAACTCCATGAAATTAATGCACATATCAGAGATCAGTTTCTTGGAACACTTCTTTCTGAGTTTTATTTGAGGATATTTCACTTTTTGCCGTAGCCTTCAATACGCTCTGAAATATCACTTTTTCAGTTTCACAGGAACAGTGTTCAAACACTGCCTTACGAGAAAAGAGGTATAACTTACTGAGTGAAATTCACACATAACAAAACCATTTCTTAGAATGCTCCTTCCAGTTTTTATCTGAAGATATTTCCTATTTCACTGTAGGCCTGAATGTGCTCCCAAATGTCCCTTCGCAAATCCGTCCACGATGAAGCTTAAAAAATGAGTATTAGAAAGAAACTTTTATCTATGTGAGATGAATAAAGACGTCTATCACAAAACAGTTTCACAGAAATCTTCTTTCCAGTTTTTGTCTGAGGTAATTTCCTTTTTAACCATACCCATCCTTATACTCCCGAATGTCCCCTGGTAGCTTTTTCTCCAAAAGGGATTCCCCAATCCTCTATGAGAAGAAGAGGATAACTCTGTGAGTGAATGCACACGTCACAAAGCAGCTCCTAAGAAATCTTCTCTCCAGTTTCTATCTGAAGATTTTTCCGTTTCCACCATAAGCCTCAAAGCACTCCCAAATATCTCTTGGCTGACTAAACTAAATAGTGTTACAATGCTGCTCAATGAAAACAGAAGAGTAACTGTGCGAGTGGAGTGCACATGACACAGAGCAGTTTCACAGAAAGCTTCCTTCTGGTTTTTTTCGGAGGGTATTTCTTTTTCAGCATATTCTTAAGAGAGTTCCCAAATGTCCTGTCTCAGGTTCCACAGTAAAAGTGATTTCAAACTGCTCAATCCAAATTATGGTTTAACTCTATGAGACGAATACACACATCACAAAGCAGTTGCTCAGAAAGCTTCTCTCCAGTTTTCAACGGAATACATTTCCTTCCTCCCACAGTCCTCTGGTTGCCACTTAATATCCTTTTGCAGAATCCTCAAAGACAGACTTTCCAAACTTCGAAATGTAGAGTAAGCTTTAACTCTGTGAAATGAATGGACATGACAGAGAGCAGTTTCTTGGAATGCTTCTGTCTGGGTTTTGTTTGACTACATTTAACTTTTTGCTGTAGTCTTCAATGTGCTCCGAATATCACTTTTTTATTTTTACAGAAACAGTGTTCAAACAGTGCCTTATGAGAAGAAACATATAGCACCCTGAGTGGAGTGCACACACACCAAGCAGTTTCTCAGAAAGCTTCTCTCCAGTTTTTATCTGAGGATATTTCCTTTTTCACCATAGGCCTGAATGTGATCCTGAATATTCCTTCACAGATCCATCCATGACGGAGTTTCTAACCTGCATAATGCAAAGAAAGCTTTATCTGTCTGAGATGAATAAATGTAGCAAAAGGCAGATTCACAGAAAGCTTCTTTCTAGTTTTTATCTGGAGATATTTCCTTTTTCATCATAGTCCTGAATGTGCTCCTGAATGTCCCTTCATGGATCCGTCCATGACAGAGATTCCAAGCTGCGTAATGTAAAAAAAGTTTCATCTATGTGAGATGAATGCACATATCACAGAGAATTTTCATAGAAAACTTATTTCCAGTTTTTCTCTGAAGCTTTCCCTTTTCACGAAAGACATCAACATGCTCCCAAAAATCACTTGATGCCTTTTCCTCCAAAAGTGTTTCCCCGATGCTGTATGAGAAGAGAAGTATAACACTGTGAGTGGAATGCACACGTCACAAAGCAGTTCCTCGGAAACCTTCTCTCCAGTTTAGGTTTGAACATATTTCCTTTTTCACCATAAGCCTCAAATCATTCCCGATTCTCCCTTCACACGTTAATCATAAACAGGGTTAGAGAACTGCTCAGTGAAAAAAGAGGCCTAACTGAGTGAAAGGAATTGAGACAACACAGCGTAGTTTCACAGAACGTTTCCTTCTGGATTTTACCTGAGGATATTTCTTTCTCCATATTCTAAGGAGCGTTCCCAAATGTCCTTCCTCAGATTCGACAAAAACAGTGATTTCAAACTCCTGAATCCAAAGAATGGTTTAATTCTATGAGATGAATACACACATCACAAAGCAGTTACTCAGAAAGCTTCTCTCCAGTTTTCATCGGAAGACGTTTCCTTGCTCACCACCAGCCACTGGGCGCCACTTAATATCCCTTCACAGATTCCTCAAAGACAGAGTTTCCAAACTGGGCAACTTAGAGTAAGCTTTAACTCTGTGAAATGAATGCACATGTCAGAGAACAGTTTCGTGGAAAGCTTCTCTCTGGGTTTTATTTGAGGATATTTCACTTTTTGCCATAGTCTTCAATATGCTCTGAAATATCACTTTTTCGGTTTTACAGGAAGAGTGTTTAAACAGTGCCTTATGAGAAAAGAGGTATATCTCTTTGAATGGAATGCACACATCACAAAGCAGTTTCTCAGAGAAGCCTCTGCAGTTTTTATCTGAACATATTTTCTATTTCACCATAGGCTTGAATGTGTTCCCGAATGTCCCTTTGTGAATCCATCCATGACAGCATTTCAAAACAGTGAAATAGAAAGTTTTATCTATGTGAGATGAATAAACATATCTATCACAAAGCTGTTTCACAGAACATTTCTTTCCAGTTTTTGTCTGAGAATATTTTCTTTTTCACCATACCCGTCCATATGCTCCTGAAAGTCCTCTGGTAACTTTTTCTCCAAAAGGGTTTCCCCAATCCTCTATGAGAATAAAAGTAAAACTCTGTTAGTGGAATGCACACGTCACAAAGCAGCTCCTGAGAAATCTTCTCTCCAGGTTCTATCTGAAGACATTTCCGTTTTCACCATAAGCCTCAAAGCGCTCCTGAGTATGCCTTAGCTGACTAAAGTAAAATAGTGTTAGTATACTGTTCAATGAAAACTGAAGCTTAACTGTGCAAGTGGAATTCAACTTATACAGAGCAGTTTCACAGAAAGCTTCCTTCTGATTTTCATCGGAGGGTATTTCTTTTTCAGTGTATTCTAAAGAGTATTCACAAATGTCCTTTCTCAGGTTCCACAGAAAGGGTGATTTCAAACTGCTCAATCCAAAGAATGATTTAACTCTATGAGATGAATACACACATCACAAAGCCGTTGCTCAGAAAGCTTCTCTCCAGTTTTCAACGGAGGTCATTTCCTTGCTCGCCGCAGGCCTCCGGTTGCCAATGAATATCCCTTTGCAGAATCCTCAAAGACAGACTTTTCAAACTGGGACAGGTAGAGTAAGCTTTAACTGTGTGAAAAGAATGGACATGTCAGAGAACAGTTTCTTGGAATGCTTCTTTCTTTGTTTTAGTGGACGACATTTCACTTTTCACTGTATTCTTCAATGTGCTCTGAATATCACTTTTTTAGTTGTACAGGAACAGTGTTCAAACAGTGCCTTATGAGAAGAAAGATATAATTCCCTGAGTTGAATTCACATATCACCAAGCAGTTTCTCAGAATACTTCTCTCCATTTTCTACCTGAACATATTTCCTTTTTCACTGTAAGACTTAAAGAACTCCCGAATATCCCTTTGCACGCTAAACATAAACAGTGTTAGAAAACTGCTCAATGAAAAGAGCTTAACTGAGCAAGAGGAATTCACACGACACATACCAGTTTCACAGAAATGTTCCTTCTGGTTTTTATCTGAAGATATTTCTCTTTTCACCATAGTTCTGAATGTGCTCCCAAATGCCCTTCACGGATCCCTCCATGACAGAGTTTCCAAGCTGTGTAGTGTAAAGAAGGCATTATCTACGTGAAATGAATAAACGTAGCAAAAAGCAGATACACAGAAAGTTTCTTTGCAGTCTTTATCCAAAGATATTTCCTTTTTCACCATAGTCTGAATGTGCTCCCGAATATCCCTTCGCAGATCTGTCCATGACAGAGTTTCGAAGGTGTGTAATGTAAAGAAAGGTTTATATATGTGAGATGAATACACATAACACAGAGCAGTTTCACAGAAAGCTTCTATCCAGCTTCTGTCTGAGGCTATTTCCCTTTTCACCATAGGCATTAATATGCCCCCAAATATCTCTTGGTGCCTTTTTCTCCAAAAGGGTTTCCCTGATGCTGTATCAGAAGAGAGGTATAACACTGTGAGTTGAATTCACACGTCACGAAGCAGCTCTTTGGAAAGCTTTTTGGCAGCTTCTATCTGAACATATTTCCTTTTTCTCCATAAGCATCAAAGCGCTCCCGAATATCCCTTCAAGAGCTGAAAATAAACAGTGTTAGAAAATTGCTCAATGAAGAGAAAAGTTTAACTGTGCAAGAGGAATTCACACAACACATAGTAGTTTCACAGAAAGCTTCCTACGCTTTTTATCTGATTATATTTCTTTCTCCATATTCTAAAGAGCATTCCCAAATGTCCTTCCTCAGATTTCACAGAAACAGTGATATCAAACTGCTCAATTAGAAGTATCATTTCTCTCTATGAGATGAATACACACATCACAAAGCAGTTGCACAGAAAGTCTCCCTCCAGTTTTCAACGGAAGATGTTTCCTTGCTCACCAAAGGCCTCCAGGTGCCATTTACTATCCCTTCGCAGATTTCTCAAAGATAGAGTTTCCAAACTGGGCAATGTAGAGTAAGCGTTACCTCTGTGAAATGAATGCACATATCAGAGAACAGTGTCTTCGAATGCTTCTTTCTGGGTTTTATTTGAGTATATTTTACTTCTTACCATAGTTTTCAATGCGCTCCGAATATCACTTTTTTGGTTTTACAGGAACAGTGTTCAAACACTGTCTTATGAGAAAAGAGGTATAACTCCCTGAGTGGAATGCACACATCACAAAACAGTTTCTCAGAAAGCTTCTCTCCAGTTTTTTTCTGAAGGTATTTCCATTTTCACCATAGTCCTGAATGTGCTCCCAAAAGTCCCTTTGGGGATCCATCCATGACAGAGTTACCAAGCTGCATTGTGTAAAGAAAGTTTTGTCTATGTGAGATGACTAAACATAGCAAAAAACAGATTCACAGAAAGCTTCTTTCCAGTTTTCATCTGAAAATATTTCCTTTTTCACCATAGTCCTGAATGTGCTCCCAAATGTCCCTTCACGGATCCTTCCATCACAGAGTTTCCAAGGTGCGTACTGTAAAGGAAGCTTTATCTATGTGACATATATACATATATCACAGAGCAGTTTCACAGAAGGCTTCTTTCCAGTTTTTGTCTGAGGCTATTCCCCTTTTCACAATGAGCATCAAATGTGCTCCCAGATATCCCTTGGTTAATTTTTCCCCAAAAGGTTTTCCCCAATATTGTATGAAAAGAGAGGTATAACACTGTGAGTGGAATGAACACGTCACAAAGCAGTTCCTTGGAAAACTTCTCTTCAGTTTCTATCTGAAATTATTTTCTTTTTCACTGTAAGCTTCAAAGTGCTCCCGCATATCCCTTCACACGCTAAACATAAACACTGTTAGAAAACTGCTCAATGAAAAGAGAAGCTTAATTGAGAAAATGGAATTCACACAACACATAGCAGTTTCACAGAAAGCTTCCTTCTGGTTTTTATCTGAGGATCTTTCTTTCTCCATATTCTAAAGAGCGTTCCCAAATGTCCTTTCTATGATTCAACAGAAATAGTGATTTCATACTGCTCAATACAAAGAATGGTTTAACTCTATGAGATGAACACACCCATCACAAAGCAGTTTCTCAGAAAGCTTCCCTTCAGTTTTAATCGGAAGATATATCCTTGCTCACCACAGGCCTCCGGGCGCCACTTAATATCCCTTCACAGAATCCTCAAAGACAAACTTTCCAAACTGGGAAATGTAAAGTAAACTTTAACTCTCTGAAATGACTGCATATGTCAGAGAGCAATTTCTTGGAACGCTTCTCTCTGGATTTTATTTCAGGATATTTCACTGTTCGACATAGTCTTCCATGCATTTCAAAATATTACTTTTTCAGTTTTACAGAAACAGTGTTCAAACACTACCTTATGAGGAAAGAAGTATAACTCCCTGAGTGGAATGTACACATCCAAAGCAGTTTCTCAGAAAGCGTCTATCCAGTTTTTTTCTGAAGATATCTCCTTTTCCACCGTAGGCCTAAATGTGCTCCCGAATATCCCTTTGCGGATCCGTCCATAATGGAGTTTTCAAACGGTGTAAAATAAGGAAAGTTTTATCTTTGTGAGATGAATAATAATATCTCTCACAAAGCAGTTTCACAGAAATCTTCCAAGTTTTTGTCTGCAGATATTTTCTTTTTCACCATAGCTGTCCCTATACTCTTGAATGTCCCTTGGTAGCTTTTTCTCCGGAAGGGATTCCTCACTCCTTTCTGAGAAGAAAGGTATAATTCTGTGAGTGCAATGCACAAGTCACAAAGCAGCTCCTCAGTAAGCTTCTCCCAGTTTCTAGCTGAAGATATTTCTGTTTTCACCATAAGCCTCAAAGGGCTCCCCAATATCCCTTCACAGACTAAACAAAAAAGGTGTTCAAATACTGCTCAATGAAAAGAGAAGCTTAACTGTGTGAGCGGAATTCACGCGACAGAGAGCAGTTTCACAGAAAGCTTCCTTCTGGTTTCTATCTGAGGTTATTTTTTTTTTCAGGATATTCTAAAGAGCGTTCCAAAATGTCCTTTCTCAGATTCCACAGAAACAGTTATTTCCAACTGCTCAATCCAAAGAATGATTTAACTCTATGAGATGAATACAAACATCACAAAAGAGTTGCTCAGAAAGCTTCTCTCCAATTTTCAAGGGAAGACATTTCCTTGCTCGCTACACGAATCTGGTTGCCACTTAATATCCCTTCATGGAATCCTCAAAGATAGACTTTCCAAACAGGGAAATGTAGAGTAAGCTTTAACTCAGTGTAATGAATGGACATGTCAGAGAGCAGTTTCTTGGTATGCTTCTTTCTGTGTTTTATTTGACGGCATTTCACTTTTAGCCATAGTCTTCAACGTGTTCCAAATGTCACTTTTTTAGTTTAACAGGAACAGTGCTCAAACAGTGCCTTATGAGAAAAAAGGTATAACTCCCTGAGTGGAATGCACATATCACCAATCAGTTTCTCAGAAACTTCTCTCCAGTTTTTATCTGATGATATTTCCTTTTTCACCATAGGCCCAAATGTGTTCCTGAATAGCCGTTTGTGGATCTGTCCATGATGGAATTTCCAAGCTGCGTAATGTAAAGAAAGTTTTATCTATGTGAGATGAATAAACATAGTAAAAAGCAGATTCACAGAAAGCTTCTTTCCAGTTTTTATCTGAAGATATTTCCTTTTTCGCTGTAAGCCTCAAAGTGCTCCCTAATATCAGTTCACGCCCTAAACATAAAAGTGTTACAAAACTGCTCAATGAAAAGAGAGGCTTAACTGAGCAAGAGGAAATAAGAAGATACAGAGCAGTTTCTCAGTACGCTTTCTTCTGGATTTTACCTGAGGATATTTCTTTCTCCATATTCTAAGGAGCGTTCCAAAATGTTCTTCCTCAGATTCCACGGAAACTGTGATTTCAAAGTGCTCAATCCAAAGAATGGTTTAACTCTATGACATGAATACACACATCACAAACCAGTTGCTCAGAAAGCTTCTCTCCAGTTTTCTTGGGAAGACATTTCCCTGCTCACCCCAAGCCTCCGGGCGACACTAATTATACCTTCACAGATTCCTCAAAGACAGAGTTTCCAAAATGGGCAACATAGAGTAAGCTTTAACTCTGTGAAATGAATGCACATATCAGAGAGCAGTTTTCTGAAACTCTTCTTTCTGGGTTTATATTTCAGGAAATTTCACTTTTCACCATAGTCTTCAATGTGCTCCGAAATATCACTTTTTTGGTTTTACAGGAACAGTGTTCAAACAATGCCTTATGAGAAAAGAGATATAACTCCCTGAGTGGAATGCTCACGTCACAAAGTAGTTTCTCAGAAAGTTTCTTTTCAGTTTTTATGTGAAGATATTTCCTTTTTCAACATAGGCCTGAAAGTGCTCCAGAATGTCCCTTCGTGACTCTGTCCATGAAGGCGTTTCAAAACTGGGTAAGAGAAAGAAAGCTTTATCTATGTGAGATGAATAAACATATCTATCACAAAGCAGTTTCACTCAAAGCTTATTTCCAGTTTTTCTGTGAGGATATTTCCTCTTTCACCATAGCTGTCCCTCTACTCCCGAATGTCCCCTGGTAGGTTTTTCTCCAAAAGGATTCCCCAATCTTCTACAAGGAGAAAATCATAACTCTGTGATTGGAATGCACATGTCACAAAGCTGCTCCTCGGAAATCTTCTCTCCAGTTTGTATCTGAAGATATTTCCATTTTCACCGTAATCCTCAAAGCGCTCCCGAGTATCACTTAGTTGACTAAACTAAAAATCTGTTAGAATAGTGCTCAGTGAAAACAGAAGCTTAACCATGCAAGTAGAATTCACATGACACAGAGCAGTTTCAGAAAAAGCTTCCTTCTGGTTTTTATCTAAAGGTATCTCTTTTTCAGCATATTCTAAAAACCGTTCCAAAATGTCCTTTCTCAGATTCCACAGAAATAGTGATTTCAAACTGCTGAATTCAAGGAATGATTTAACTCTATAAGGTGAATACACACATTAGCTGCATAATGTAAATAAAATTTTATTTATGTGACATGAATAAACACAGCAAAGAGCAGATTCTCAGAAAACTTCTTTCCAGTTTTTATCTGAAGATGTTTCCTTTTTCACCATATTCCTGAATTTCCTCCAGAATGTCCCTTCTCGGAACCATCCATGACATAGTTTCCAAGCTGCGTAATGTAAAGAAAGCTTTATCTATGTGAGATGAATACATATATCACAAAGCAGTTTCACAGAGAGCTTCCTTTCAGTTTTTGTCTGAAGGTATTTCCTTTTTCACCATTGGCGTCAATATGCAAACGAATAGAACTTGATATCTTTTTCTCCAAAAGGGTTTCCCTGATGATGTATGAGAAGAGAAGTATAGCAGTGTGCTTGGAATGCACACGTCACAAAGCAGTTCCTTTAAAACCTACCGTCCTGCTCCTATCTAAACATATTTCTTTTTCACTGTAAGTCTCAAAGTGCTTCCGAATATCCCTTCATATGCTAAATATAAACAGTGTTAGAAAACTGCTCAATGAAAAGGGAAGTTTAACTGAGTGAGAGGAATTCACACGACACATAGCAATTTCTCAGAAAGCTTCCTTCTGGTTTTTATGTGAGGATATCTCTGTCTCCATATTTTAAACAGCATTTCAGAGTACTCTAAAGAGCATTCCCAAATATTCTTCCTGAGATTACACAGAAACAGCATTTTCAAACTGCTCAATCCAAAGAATGACTTAACTCTGTGAGATGAATACACACTTCACAAAGCTGTTGTTTAGAAAGCTTCTCTCCAGTTTTCAACGGAAGACATTTCCTTGCTCACTACAGGCCTCCGGGCGCCATTAATATCCCTTCGCAGATTCCTCAAAGACAGAGTTTCCAAACTGGGCAATGTAAAGTAAGCTTTAATTCTGTCAAGTGAATGCACATATCAGAGAGCAGTTTCTCGGAATGATTCTTTCTGGGTTTTATTTGAGGAGAGTTCACTTTTCACCATAGTTTTAATGTGCTCCAAAATATCACTTTTTCAGTTTTACAGGAACAGTGTTCAAACACTGCTTTATAAGAAAAGAGGAATAGCTCCCTGAGTGGAATGCACACATCACAAAGAAGTTTCTCAGAAAGCTTCTCTCCTGTTTTTATTGAAGATATTTCCTTTTTCACCACAGGCCTGATGTGCTCCCGAATGTCCCTTCGCAGTTCATCCATGACGGAGTTTCCAAGCGGAGTAATGTAAAGAAAGCTTCATCTATGTGAGATGAATAAACATAGTAAAAAGCAGATTCACAGAAAGCTTCTTTCCAGTTTTTGTCTGAAGATAGTTCCTTTTTCACCATAGTCCTCTATGTGCTCCCGAATGTCCCTTCATGGATCCATCCATGACAGAGTTTTCCTGCTGCGTAATGTAAAGAAAGCTTTATCTATGTGAGATGAATACACATATCACAGAGCAGTTTCACAGAAAGCTTCTTTCCAGTTTTTGTGTGAGGCTATTTCACTTTTCACCATAGGCGTCAATATGCTCCCGAATATTCCATAGTACCTTTTTCTCCAAAAGGATTTCCCCAATGTTGTATGAGAAGAGAGGTATAATATTGTGAGTGGAATGCACACGTCAAAAGCTGTTCCTTGGAAAGATTCTCTTCAATTTGTACCTGAACATGCTTCCTTTTTCACCATAAGCTTCAAGTCACTTCCATATACCTTTGCATGCTAAACATAAACAGGGTTAGAAAACTGCTCAATGAAAAGAGATGCTTAAATGAGTGAGAGGAATTCACATGACACATAGCAGTTTCACAGAAAGCTTCCTTCTGGTTTTTATCTGAGGATATTTCTTTCTCCATATTCCAAAAGGAAGTCCAAAATGTCCTTCATCACATTCCACAGAAATAGTGATTTCAAAGTGCTCAATTTAAAGAATGCTTTAACCCTATGAGATAAATACACACATCACAAAGCAGTTGCTCAGAAAGCTTCTATCCAGTTTTCACCGGAAGGCATTTCCTTGCTCACCACTGGCCTCCAGGCACCTAATAATACCCCTTCGCAGATTCCTCAAAGACAGAGTTTTCGAACTGGGCGATGTAGAGTAAGCTTGAACTCTGGGAAGTGAATGCACGTAGCAGACAGCAGTTTCTTGCAACGCTGCTTTCTGGATTTTACTTGAGGATATTTCACTTTTCCCCATAATCCTCAATGCGCTCTGAATATCACTTTTTTGGGTTTACAGGAATAGTGTTTAAACACTGCCTTAAAGAAAAGAGGTATAACTCCCTGAGTGGAATGCACACATCATAAAGCAGTTTCTCAGAAAACTTCTCTCCAGTTTTTATCTGAAGAGATTTCCTTTTTCACCATAGGCCTGAATTTGATCCAGAATATCCCATCATGCATCTGTCCATAAGGAAGTTTCCAGGCTGTGTAATACAAAGAAAGCTTTATTTATGTGAGATGAATAAACATAGCAAAACCAGATTCACAGAACCCTTCTTTCCAGTTTTTATCTGAAGATATTTCCTTTTTCACCATATTCCTGTGTGCTCAGAAATGTCCCATCACGCATCCATCCTTGACGGTGTTTCCAAATTGCATACTGTAAACAAAGTTTTATCTTTGTGAGATGAATATACATATCTGTCACAAAGCAATTTCACAGAAAGCTTCTTTTCAGTTTTTGTCTGAGGATATTTCTTTTCTCACCATAGCCGACCATATACTCTGAAATGTCCCTTGGTAGCTTTTTCTCCAAAAGGGATTCCCCAATCCTCTATGAGAAGAAAGGTATAACTCTGTTAGTGGAATGCACACGTCACAAAGCAGGTCCTCGGAAAGCTTCTCTCCAGTTTCTATCTGAAGTTATTTCAGTGTTAACCATAAGCCTCAAAGAGCTCCCAAATATCCCTTCACAGACTAAACAAAAACTGTGTTAGAATACTGCTCAATGAAAAGAGAATCTCAATTGTGTAAGTGGAATTCACACGACACAGAGCAGTTTCACAGAAAGCTTCCTTCTAGTTTTTGTCTGAGGGTATTTCTTTTTCAGCATATTCTAAAGAGCATTCCCAAGTGTCCTTTCTCAGTTTCCACAGAAACAGTGATTTAAAACTTCTCAATCCAAAGAATGATTTAAGTCTATGAGATGAAAACACACATCACAGGCAGTTGCTCAGAAACTTTCTCTACAGTTTTCAAAGGAAGACATTTCCTTGCTCACCACAGGCCTCTGGGCGCCACTTAATATCCCTTCGCAGATTCCTTAAAGACAGGTTTTCCAAACTGGGCAATGTAGAGTAAGCTTGAACTGTGTGAAATGAATCCACATATCAGAGAGCAGTTTCTTGGAACACTTCTTTCTGGATTTTATTTGAGGATATTTCACTTTTCACCATATTCTTCAGTGCGCTCCAAATTATCACTTTTTTGGTTTTACAGGAACAGTGTTCAAACATTGCCTTATGAGAAAAGAGGTACAACTCCCTGAGTGGAATACACACATCACAAAGCAGTTTCTCAGAAACCTTCTCTCCAGTGTTTATCTGAAGATATTTCCTTTTTCACCATAGGCCTGAATGTGATTCCAAATATCCCTTCCCTGATCCCTCCATGATGGAATATGAAAGCTGGGTAATGTAAAGAAAGCTTTATCTCTGCGAAATGAATAAACATAGCAAAAACCAGATTCACAGAAAGCTTCTATCCAATTTTTATCTGAATATATTTCCTTTTTCACCATCATCCTGAATGTGCACCCGAATGTCCCTTCGCAGATCTGTCCATGAAGGAGTTTCCAAACTGTGTAATGTAAAGAAAGCTTTATCTATGTGACATGAATAAACATAGCAAAAAGCAGATTCACATAAAGCTTCATTCCAGTTTTTATTTGAAGATATTTCCTTTTTCACCATAGTCCTGAATATGCTCCCAAATGTCCCTTTGCAGATCTGTGCATGACAGAGTTTCCAAGCTGCACAATGTAAAGAAACTTTACCTATGTGACATTAATACACATATCACCAAAATGTTTCACAGAAAGCTTCTTAGCAGTTTTTGCCTGAGGCTATTTCCCTTTTCAACTTAGGTGTCAATATGCTCCCCAATATCCCTTAGTACCTATTTCTCCAAAAGGGTTTCCCCAGTGCTGTATGAGAAGAGAGGTATAACACTTTGAGTGGAATGCACACGTCACAAAGCAGTGCCTCAGAAAGCTTCTCTACAGTTTCTATTTGAACATATTTCCTTTTTCACCGTAAGGCTCAAAGCCCTCCCAAATATCCCTTCACACGTTAAACATAAACATTTTTAGAAAACTGCTCAATGAAAAGAGAAGCCTAACTGAGTGAGAGGAATTCACACGACACATAACAGTTTCACAGAAAGCTTCCTTATGGTTTTTATCTGAAGATATTTCCCTTTTTACCATAGTCCTGAATGTACTCCTGAATGCCCTTCCCATATCTGTCCATGACAGACTTTCCCAGCTGCATAATGTAAAGAAAGCTTTATCTACGTGAGATGAATAAACATAGCAAAAAGCAGATTCACAGAAAGCTTCTTTCCGGTTTTCATCTGAAGATATTTCCTTTTTCACCATCGTCCTGAATGTGCTCCCAAATGTCCCTTTGCGAATCCATCCATGACAGAGTTTTGAAGCTCCGTAATGTAAAGAAAGCTTTACCTATGTGAGTTGAATACACATATCACCAAATAGTTTCACAGAAAGCTTCTTTCCATTTTTTTGTCTGAGACTATTTCCATTTTCACCATAGGCGTCAATATTCTCCCGAATATCCCTTGGTACCTTTTTCTCCAAAAGTGTTTCCCAATGCCATATAACAAGAAAGGTATAACACTGTGAATGAAATGCACACATCACAACAGTTCCTCAGAAAGCTTCTCTCCAGTTTCGATCTCATCATATTTCCTTTTTCACCATAAGCCTCACAACGCACGCAAATATCCGTTCGTACACAAAACAAAAACAGTGATAGAAAAGTGCTCAATGAAAAGAGAAGCTTAACTGAGTGAGAAGAATTCACACGAAACATAGCAGTTTCACAGAAAGTTTACTTCTGGTTTTTATCTGAGGGTGTTTCTTTTTCAGCATATTCTAAAGAGCGTTCCCAAATGTCCCTTCTCAGGTTCCACAAAACAGTGATTTCAAACGGCTCAATTCAAAGGATGATTTAATACCATGAGAGGAATACACAGGTCACAAAGGAGTTGTTCAGAAAGCGTTTCTCCAGTTTTCAATGGAAGACATTTCCTTGCTCAACACAGACCTCCCGGCGACACTTAATATCCCTTTGCAGATTCCTCAAAGACGGAGTTTCCAAATGGGGCAACGTAGAGTATGCATTAACTCTGTGAAATGAATGCACATATCAGAGAGCAGTTTCTTGGAAGGCTTCTTTGTGGGTTTTATTTGAGGATATTTCACTTTTCGCCATAGTCTTCAAAGCGTTCCAAAATATCACTTTTTCAGTTTTACAAGAACAGTGTTCAAACACTGCCTTATGAGAAAAGAGGTATAACTCCGTCAGTGGAATGCACACATCACCAATCAGTTTCTCAGAAAGCTTCTCTCCAGTTTTCATGTGACGATATTTCCCTTTTCATCATAGGCCTGAATGTGCTCCCGAATATTCCTGCATGGATCCATTCATGACAGAGTTCCGAGCTTCATAATGTAAAGAAATCTTTATCTATGTGAGATGAATAAACGTAGCTAAAAACAGACTCACAGAAAGCTTCTTTCCAGTTTTTATCTGAAGATATTACCATTTTTACCATAGTCCTGAATGTGCTCCCGAATGTCCCTTCTTGGATCCAACCATGACAGAGTTTCCAAGCTGCATAAAGTAAACAAACCTCTATCTTTGTGAAATCAATAAACATAACAAAAGTCAGATTCCTAGAAACGTCTTTAAAGATTTATCTGAAGATATTTTCTTTTTCTTCACAGTCCTCAATGTGCTCCCGAATGTCCCTTCTGGATCCGTCCATGACAGATTTTCAGAGCTGCATAATGTAAAGAAGGTTTATCTATATCAGTTGAGTACACATAGCACAGAGCAGTTTCACAGAAAGCTTCCTTCCAGTTTTTGTCTGAGGCTATTTCCACTTTCACCATAGGCATCAATATGCCCCTGAATATCCCTTGGTACTTTTCCTCCAGAAGGGTTTCCTCGATGCTGTATGTGAAGAGAGGTATAACCCTTTGAGTGAAATGCACACGTCACAAAGCAGTTCTTCGGAGAGCTTCTCTCCAGTTTCTATCTGAACATATTTCCTTTCTCACCGTAAGCCTCAAAAAGCTCCCGAATATCCCTTCACACCCTAAAAATAAACAGTGTTAGAAAATTGAACTGTGTGAAATGAATGCACATGTCAGAGAGCAGATTCTTGGAATGCTTCTTTCTGGGTTTTATCTGAGAATATTTCACTTTTCTCCATAGTCTTCAATGCCCTCAGAACTATGACTTTTTCGGTTTTACAGGAACAGTGTTCAAACACTTTCTTATGACAACAGAGGTAAAACTCCCTGAGTGGAATGCACACATCACAAAGCAGTTTCTCCGATTTTTATCTGAAGATACTTCCTTTTTCACATAGGCCTGAATTTGTTCCTGAATTTCAATTCGCAGATCCGTTAATGATGGAGTTTCCAAACCTCGCAATGTCAAGAATATTTTATCTATGTGAGATGAATAAACATATCTATCACAAAGCATTTACAGAGAAAGCTTCTTTACAGTTTTTTCCTGAGGATATTTCCTTTTTCACTATAGCGCTCCATATGGTGAATGTCCCTTGGTAGCTTTTTCTCCAAAAGGAATTTCCAAATCACCTATGAGAAAAAAGTATAACTCTGTGAGTGGAATGCACACGTCACAAAGCAGCTCTGCGGAACGCTTCTCTCCAGTTGTAATCTGAAGATATTTCCGTTTACACCATAAGCCTCAAAGTGCTCCAGAATATCCCTTTGCAGACTAAACATAAACAGTTTTAGAACACTGCTCAACTAAAAGAGAAGCTTAATGAGGGAGAGGAATTCACGTGACACATAGTACTTTCACAGAAAACTTCCTTCTGGTTTTCATCTGAGGAAATTTCTTTCTCCATATTCTAAAAAGCATTCCCAAATGTCCTTCCTTAAATTTCACCCAAACAGTGACTTCAAACTGCTCAATCCAAAGAATGGTTTAACTCTACGAGATGAATACACACATCAAAAAGCAGTTGCTCAGAAACTTCTCTCCAGTCTTCATTGGAAGTCATTTCTTTGTTCACCACAAGCCTCCTGGAGCCACTTAATATCCCTTCACAGATTCCTCAAAGAGAGAGTTTCCAAACTGGGCAGCATAGAGTAAGTTTTAGCTCTGTGAAGTGAATGCACATATCAGAGAGCAGTTTCTTGGAACTCTTCTTTCTGGGATTTATTTGAGGATATTTCACTTTTTGCCATAGTGTTCAATGCACTCCGTAATATCACTTTTTCGGTTTTACAAGAACAGTGTTCAAACACTGCCTTAAGAGTAAAAAGGTATAACTCCCTGAGTGCAATGTAGATATCACAAAGCAGTTTCTCAGAAAGCTTCTCTCCACTTTGTATTAGAAGATACTTCCTATTTCACCATAGGCCTGAAAGTGCTCCTGAATGCCCCTTCGTGAATCCGTCCATGATGGAATTTCAAAACTACGTAATAGAAAGAAAGTTTTATCTATGTGAGATGAATAAACATATCTATCACAAAGCAGTTTCACAGAAAGCTTCTTTCCAGTTTTTGTCTGAGGATATTTCCTTTTTTACCATAGACGTCCATATACTCGCGAATGTCCCCTGGTAGGTTTTTCTCCAAAAGGGATTCCCCAATCCTCTATGAAAATAAAAGTATAACTCTGTGAGTGGAATGCACACATCACAAAGCAGCTCCTCGGAAAGCTTCTTTCCAGTTTCTATCTGAAGATATTTCCGTTTTCACCATAAGCCTGATAGCACTCCCGAGTATCCCTTAGCAGACTAAACTAAAACAGTGTTAGAATTATTCTCAATGAAAGCGGAGGCTTAACTGTGGGAGTGGAATTTACATGACACAGAGCAGTTCCACAGAAAGCTTCCTTCTGGTTTTTATCGGAGAGTATTTCTTTTTCAGCACATGCTTAAGAGCGTTCCCAAATGTCCTTTCTCAGGTTCCCAGAAAGAGTGATTTCAAACAGCTCTTTCCAAAGAATGATTTTACTCTGTGACATGAATACACACATCTCAAAGCAGTTGCTCAGAAATCTCTCCAGGTTTCAACGGAAGACAGTTCCTTGTTCAACACATGCCTCTGGTTGCCACTTAATATCCATTCGCTGAATCCTCAAACACAGACTTTCCAAACTGGGAAATGTAGAGTAAGCTTTAACTCTCTGAAGTAAATGCATATGTCAAAGAGGAGTTTCTTGGAACACTTCTTTCTGGGTTTTACTTCAGGATATTTCACATTTCACCATAGTCTTCCAAGTGCTCCGAATTACTACTCTTTTGGTATTACGGGAACAGTGTACAAACCCTGCCTTATGAGAAAAGAGGTATAACTCCCTGAGGGGAATGCACACATCACAAAGTTTTTTCTCAGAAAGCTTCTATCCAGTTTTTATCTGAAGGTATCTCCTTTTTCACTGTTGCCTGAATATGCTGTGGAATGTCCCTTCAAGGATCCGAACATGACGAAGTTTCCTAACTGCATGATATAAAGAAATTTTTATCTAAGTGAGGTGAATAAACATATCTATCTGAAAGCAGTTTCAGAGAAAGTTTCTTTCCAGTTTTTTTCTGAGGATATACCCTTTTTCACCATAGCCGTCCATACACTCCCAAATGTCCCTTGGTAGCTTTTTCTGCAAAAGAGATTCCCCAATCCTCTAAGAGAAGAAAAGCATAAGTCTGTGAGTGGAATGCACATGCCACAAAGCAGCTCCTCGGAAATCTTCTCTCCAGTTTCTCTCTGAAGATATTTTCTTTTCCACCATAAGCCTCAAAGTGTTTCCGAATATCCCTTCATACAATAAACATAAACAATATTAGAAAACTGCTCAATGAAAAGAGAAACTTAACTGTGTGAGTGGAATTCACGTGATACAGAGCATTTTCACAGAAAACTTACTTCTAGTTTTTATCTGAAGGTATTTTTTTTTCAGCATATTATAAAGAGGGTTCCTGAACTTCCTTTCTCATGTTTCACAGAAAAAGTGATTTCAAACTACTCAACCCAAGGAAAGATTTAACTCTATGAGATGAATACACACATCACAAAGCAGTTTGTCAGAAAGCCTCTTTCCAGTTTTCACCAGAAGACATTTCTTTGCTCACCACAGGCCTCCAGGCGCCACTTTATATCCCTTCGCAGATTCCTCAAAGATAGAGTTCCCACACTGGGCAATGTAGACTTAGCTTTAACTCTGTGAAATGAATACCTATATCCGAGGGCACTTTCTTGTAACGCTTCTTTCTGGGTTTTATTTCAGGATATTTCACTTTTCACGAGAGTCCTCAATGCACTCTGAAATATCACTTTTTCCGTTTCACAAAAACAGTGTTCAAACACTACCTTATGAGAAAAGAGGTATAACTCCCTGAGTGGAATGCACACATCACAAGGCTGTTTCTCAGAAAGCTTCCTTCCGGTTTTTATCTGAAGATATTTCCATTTTCACGATAGTCCTGAATGTGCTCCCAAATGTCCCTTAGCAGATCCATCATGACAGAGTTGCCACACTGTATTATATAAAGAAAATTTTATCTATGTGAGATGAATAAATATATCTATCACAAAGCAGTTTCACAGAAAGTTTCTTTACAGTTTTTGTTTGAGCATAATTCCTTTTTCACCATAGCCATCCATATACTCTGAAATGTCCCTTGGTGGATTTTTCTCCAGAAGAGATTCTCCAATACTCTATGAGAAGAAAGGTATAACTCTGTGAGTGGAATGCACGTGTCACAAAGCAACTCCTCAGAAATCTTCTCTCCAGTTTCAATCTGAAGATATTCTGCTTTCAACATGAACCTCAAAGCCCTCCCGAATATCCCTTAACAGACTAAACAAAAGCAATGGTACATTACTGCTCAATGAAAAGAGAAGCTTAACTGTGTGAGTGGAATTCGCACGATTCAGAGCATTTTCACAGAAAGCATACTTCTGGTTTTTATCTGAGGGTATTTCTTTTTCAGCATATTCTACAGAGCATTCCCAAATGTTCTTTCTCAAGTTCCACAGAAACAGGGATTTCAAACTGCTCAATCCAAACAATGACTAAACTCTATGAGATGAAAACACACATCACAGGCAGTTGCTCAGAAAGCTTCTCTACAGTTTTCAACAGAAGAAATTTCCTTGCTCACCACAGTCCTCCGGGTGCCACTTAATATCCCCTCGCAGATTCCTCAAAGACAGATTTTCCAAAGTAGGCAACATAGAGAAAGCTTTAACTGTGTGAAATGAATGCACATAACAGAGAACAGTTTCTTGAAACGCTTCTTTCTGGATTTTATTTGACGATATTTCACTTTTCACCATATTCTTCAATGCTCTCCGAAATATCATATTTTCAGTTTTACGGGAACAGTGTTCAAACACTGCCTTAGAAGAAAAGTGGTATAACTCCCTGAGTGCAATGTAGATATCACAAAGCAGTTTCTCAGAAAGCTTCTCTCCAGTTTTTGTCTGAAAATATTTCCTTTTTCTCTATAGGCCTGAATGTGATCCCAAATATACCTTCGTGGTTCCATCCATGACGGAATTTGAAAGCTGTATAATGTAAAGAAAGCTTTACCTGTGTGAGACGAATACACATAGCAAAAAGCAGATTCACAGAAAGCTTCCATCCAGTATTTATTTGGATATATTTCCTTTTTCACCATAGTACTGAATTTGCTCACGAATGTTCCTTCATGGATCTGTCCATAACAGAGTTTTCAAGCTGTGTAATGTAAAGAAAGCTTTATCTATGTGACATGAATACACATATCACAGAGCAGTTTCACAGAAAGCTTCTTTGCAGTTTCTGTCTGAGGCTATTTACCTTTTCACCATAGGGGTTAATGTGCCTCCCAATATCTCTTGGTACCTTTTTCTCCAAAAGGGTTTCCCTGATGCTGTATGAAAAGAGAGGTAAAACACTGTGAAGGGAATGCCCAAGTCACAAAGCAGTTCCTCGGAAAGCTTCTCTACAGTTTCTATCTGAACATGTTTCCTTTTTCACCATAAGCCTCAAAGCCCTCCTGAATATCAATTCACATGCTAAACATAAACAGTGTTAGAAAATTCCTCAATGAAAAGAGAAGCTTAACTGAGTGAGAGGTATTCACACGACACATAATAGTTTCACAGGAAGCTTCCTTCTTCTTTTTTATCTGAAGGTATTTCTTTCTCCATATTCTAAAGTGCATTCCCAAATGTCCTTCCTCGGATTCCACAGAAAGAGTGATTTCAAACTGCTCAATCCAAAGTATGATTTAAATATATGAGATGAATACACACATCACAAAGCAGTTGCTCAGAAAGCTTCTCTCCAGTTTTCAACAGAAGATGTTTCCTTGCTCACCACAGACCTCCGGGCATCACTTAATATCCCTTTGCAGATTTCTCAAAGACAGAAATTCCTAACTGGGCAATGTACAGTAAGCTTTACCTCTATGAAATGAATGCACATAACTGAGAACAGTTTCTTGCAATGCTTCTTTCTGGGTTTAATTTGAGGATATATCATTTTCGCCATAGTCCTCAAAGCACTCCAGAATATCACTTTTTCGTTTTACAGGAACATTGTTCAAACATTGCCTTATGAGAAAAGAGGTATAACTCCCTTAGTGGAATGCACACATCACAGAGCAGTTTCTCAGAAAGCTTCTCTCCAGTTTTTATCTGAATATTTCCTTTTTCAACATTGGCCTGAGAGTGCTCCCAAATGTCCCTTCGTGAATTCGTCCATGACGGCGTTTCAAAACTGTGTAATAGAAAGAAAGTTTTATCTATGTGAGATGAATAAACAAATGTATCACAAAGCAGTTTCACAGAAAACGTCTTTCCAGTTTTTGTCTGGGTATATTTCCCTTTTCACTGTAGCCATTCTTATACTTGTGAATGTCCCGGGTAGCATTTTCTCCAAAAGGGATACCCCAATCCTCTATGAGAAGAAAAATGTAACTCTGTGAGTGGAATGCACACGTCACAAAGCAATTCCTCTTAAATCTTCTCTCCAGTTTCTATCTGAAGATATTTCCATTTTCATCATAAGCCTCAAAGCACTCTCGAGTATCCCTTAGCTGACTAAACTAAAACAGCATTAGAATACTGCTCAGTGAAAACAGAAGCCTAACTGTGGCAGTTGAATTCACATGACACAGAGCAGTTTCACAGAAAAATTCCTTCTGGTTTTTATCGGAGGATATTTCTTTTTCAGTATATTCTTAAGAGTGTTCCCAAATGTCCTTTCTCAGGTTCCACAGAAAGAGTGATTTAAAACTGCTCAATCCAAAGAATGATTTAACTCTATGAGATGAATACACACATCACAAAGCAGTTGCTCAGAAATCTTCTCTCCAGTTTTCAACGGAAGACATTTCCTTGCTCACCACAGGCCTCCAGTTGCCACTGAATATCCATTTGCAGAATCCTCATAGACAGACTTTCCAAACTGGGAAATGTAGTGTAAGCTTTACCTCTTGAAACGAATTCACATGTCAGAGAGCAGTTTCTTGGAATGCTTCTTCCTGGGTTTTATTTCAGGATATTTCACTTTTCGCCATAGTCTTCCATGTGCTCCAAAATATTACTTTTTCTATTTTACAGGAACAGTATTCAAACACTGCCTTATGAGGAAAGAGGTACAATTCCCTCAGTGGAATGCACACATCACAAAGCTGTTTCTCAGAAAGCTTCTCTCCAGTTTTTCTCTGAAGATATCTCCTTTATCCCCATAGGCCTGAATGTGCTCCAGAATGTCCCTTCGTGGATTCGTCCATGACGGAATTTCCAAACTGTGTAATATAAGGGAAGTTTTATCTATTTGAGATGGAAAAACATATCTATCACAAAGCTGTTTCACAGAAATCTTCTTTCCAGTTTTTGTCTGAGGATATTTCCTTTTTCACCATAGCCGTCCATGTACTCCCAAGTGTCCCCTGGTATCTTTTTCTCCAAAAGGAATTCCCAAATCCTCTTTGAGAAGAAAGGTATAATTCTGTGATTAGAATGCACACGTCACAAAGCAGCTTCTCAGAAATCTTCTCTCCAGTTTCTATCTGAAGATATCTCCGTTTTCAACATAAGCCTCAAAGCGCTCCCAAGTAACCCCTAGCTGACTAACTAAAACTGTTAGAATACTTAGAATACTGCTCAATGAAAAGAAAAGCTTAAATGAGCCAGAGGTATTCACTCAACACGTAACATTTTCACAGCTTCCATCTGGTTTTTATGTAAGGATATTTCTTTCTCCATATTGTAAAGAGCATTCCAAATTTCCTTCCTCAGATTCCAGAGAAACATAGATTTCAAACTGCTTAATCCAAAGAATCATTTAACTCTATGAGATGAATTCACATGTCACAAAGCAGTTGCTCAGAAAGCTTTTCTCCAGTTTTCAATGGAAGACGTTTTCTTGCTCACCACAGGCCTCCGGGCACCACTTGCTATCCTTTGGCAGATTCCTCAAAGATAGAGTTCCCAAACTGGGCCATGTAGAGCAAGCTTTAACTCTGTGTACTGAATGCACTTATCAGAGAGAAGTTTCTTGTAACGTCTTTTTTGTTTTTACTTGAGAATAGTTCACTTTTCGCCATAGTTTTCAATGTGCTCTGAAATATCACTTTTTCAGTTTTACAGGAACAGTGTTGAAACACTGCCTTATGAGAATAGAGGTAAAACTCTCTGAGTGGAATACACATAACAAAGCAGTTTTTCAGAAAGCTTTTCTCCATTTCCTATGTGAAGATATTTCCTTTTCCACCATTGCCTTGAATGTGCACCCGAATGTCCCTTCACGGATCCGTCCATGATGGAGTTTCCAAGCTGCGTAATGTAAAGAAATCTTTATCTATGTGAGATGAATAAGCATAGTGAAAAACAGATATACCAAAAGATTCTTTCCTGTTTTTATCTGAACATATTTCCTTTTCCACCATAGCCCTGAATGTGCTCCCAAATATCCCTTCACATGTCCATCCATGACATAGTTTGCAAACTGCATATTATAAAGACAGTTTTATCTATGTTGGATGAATAAATATATCTATCAAAAAGCAGTTTCACAGAAAGCATGTTTCCAATTTTTGTCTGAGGATATTTCCTTTTTCACCTTAGCCGTTCATATACTCCCAAATGTCCCTTGGTACCTTTTTCTCCAAAAAGGATTCCCCAGTCCTCTATGAGAAGAAAGGTATAACTCTGTGAGTGGAATGCAAACGTCATGAAACAGCTACTCGGAAAGCTTCTCTACAGTTTCTATCTGAAGATATTTCCGTTTTCACCGTAAGCCTCAAAGGACTCCCAAATATCCCTTCACAGACTAAACCTTAATAGTATTAGGATAATGCTTAATAAAAAGAGAAGCTTAACTATGTGAGTGGAATTCACACGAAATAGAGTTGTTTTACAGAAAGATTCCTTCTGGTTTTCATCTGAAGATATTAATGTTTCAGCATATTCTAAAGAGCGTTCCCAAATGCCCTTTCTCAGGTTCCACAGAAACAGTGATTTCAAACTGCTAAATTCAAAGAATGATGTAACGTTATGAGATGAATAAACACATCACAAAACTGTTGCTCAGAAATCTTCTCTCAAGTTTTGAAGGGAAGACATTTCATTGCTCACCACAGCCCTCCGGTCGCCACTTAATATCCCTTCGCAGATTCCTCAAAGACAGAGTTTTCAAACTAGGAAATGTAGAGTAAGCTTTAACTCTGTTAAATGAATGCACATATCAGAGAGTAGTTTCCTGGAACGCTTCTTTCTGGGTGTTATTTGATGATATTTCACTTTTCGCCATAGTCTTCAATGAGCTCTGAAACATCACTTTTTCAGTTTTACACGAACAGTGTTCAAACACTGCCTTATGAGAAGAGGTATAACTCCCTGAGTGGAATGCACACATCACAAAACAGTTTCTCCTAAAGCTTCTCTCAAGTTTTTATCTGAACATATTTCCTTCAGATAAATCTGATGAAATTATCAGTTTCAACATAGTCCTGAATGGGCTCCCGAATGTCCCTTTGAGGATCCGTCCATGATGGAGATTCCACACTACGTAATGTAAATCAAGCCTTATTGTCATGAGATGAATAAACAGCAAAAAGCAGATTCACAGAAAGCTTTTCTCCAGTTTATATCCGAAGATATTTCCTTTTTCACCATAGACCTGAATATGATCACGAATGTCCTTTCATTGATCCATCCGTGATGGAGTTTCCAGGCTGAGTAACATAAAGAAAGCTTTATTGATGTGAGACGAATAAACATAGCAAAAAGCAGACTCACAGACTACGTCTTTCCGGTTTTTATCTGAAGATATTTCCTTTTTCAGCATAAGCCTGAATGTGCTTCCAAATGTCCCTTTGCAGATCCGTCCATGATGGAGTTTCCAAACTGTGTAACATAAAGAAAGTTTTATCTATTTAAGATGAATAAACATATCTATCACAAAGCATTTACACAGAAAGCTTCTTTTCAGTTTTTGCCTGACGATATTTCCTTTTTCACTGTAGCCCTCCATATGGTGAATGTCCCTTGGTAGCTTTTTCTCCAAAAGGAATTTCCCAATTCTCTATGAGAAAAAAATGTATAATTCTGTGAGTGGAATGCACATGTCACAAAGCAGCTCCTTGGAAAGCTTCTCTCCAGTTTCTTTCTGACGATATTTCCGTTTTCACCATAAGCCTCAAAGCACTCCAGAATATTCCTTCACAGAGTAAACATAAACAATATTAGAAAACTGCTCAATGAAAAGAGAAGCTTAATGTGTGAGAGGAATTCACTTGACACACAGCAGTTTCACAGAGAGCTTCCTTGTGGTGTTTATCTGATGTTATTTCTTTCTCCGAATTCTAAAGAGTGTTCCCAAATGTCCTTCCTCAGATTCCATAGAAACAGTGATTACAAACCACTCAAACAATAAATGGTTTAACTCTATGAGATGAATACACACATCACAAAGCAGTTGCTCAGAAAGGTTTTCTCCAGTTTTCATCGGAAGACGTTTCCTTGCACACCACAGGCCTGCATGCGCCACTTAATATCCCTTCACAGATTCTTCAAAGACAGAGTTTCCAAACTGGGCAATGTAGGGAAAGCTTTAACTCTGTGAAATGAATGCACATATCAGAGAGCAGTTTCTTGGAACGCTTCTTTCTGGGTGTTATTTGAGGTTATTTCACTTTTAGCTATAGTCTTCAATGGGCTTCGAAATATCACTTTTTCGGTTTTACAGGAACAGTGTTCAAAACACTGTCTTATGAGAAAAAAGGTATAACTCCCTTAGTGGAAAATACGTATCACAAAGCAGTTTTTCAGAAAGCTTCTCTCCAGTTTTTATCTGAAGATATGTCCTTTTTCACCATAGTCCTGAATGTGCTCCCCAATGTCCCTTCGTGGATCCATCCACGACAAAGTTTCCATGCTGTGTAATGTAAAGAAAGCTTTATCTATGTGAGATGAATACACATATCAGAGTAGTTTCATAGAAAGCTTCTTTCCAGTTTTTCGTGAAGCTATTTCCCTGTTTACCATATTCATCAACTTGCTCCTGAATAAAACTTGATACCTTTTTCTCCAAAATGGCTTTCCTGATGCTGTATGAGAAGAGAGGCATAACACTGTGAATGGAATGCACATGTCACAGAGCAGTTCCTCAGAAAGTTTCTCTCCAGTTTTGGTCTGAATACATTTCCTTTTTCACCATAAGCCTCAAAATGCTCCCGAATATCCCTTTACATGCTAAACATAAACAGGGATAGAGAACTCCTAAATGAAAACAGAGGCTTAATGGAGTGAGAGGAATTAAAACAACATAGAGCAGTTTCATAGAAAGCTTCCTTCTGGATTTTACCTGAGCATATTTCTTTCTCCATGTTCTAAGGAGCGTTCCCAAATGTCCTTCCTCAGATTCCACAAAAAGAGTGATTTCAAACTGCTCCTTCCAAAGAAGGGTTTAACTCTATGAGATGAATACACACATCACAAAACAGTTGCTCAGAAAGCTTCTCTCCAGTTTTCATCAGAAGATGTTTCCTTGCTCACCACAAGCCTCCGGGGACCACGTAATATCTCTTCACAGATACCTCAAAGACAGAGTTTCCAAACTGAGCAATGTAGAGTAAGCTTTAATTCTGTGAAATAAATGCACATATCAGAGTGCAGTTTCTTGGAACGCTTCTCTCTCGGTTTTATTTGAGGATATTTCACTTTTCGCCATAGTCTTCAATGCACCCCGAAATATCATGTTTTCGGTTTTATAGGAACAGTGTTCAAACACTGCCTTATGAGAAAAGAGATAAAACTCCCTGAGTGGAATGCACACATCACAAAGCAGTTTCTCAGAAAGACTCTCTATAGTTTTATCTAACGATATTTCTGTTTGGACAAACGGAGGCAAGATGGCGCAGTTCTGGGTTCTTCACCGTCAACTTTCCCGTGCCCGGGAAAGACACGGGTCGACTGCGCAGGCGCAACCCAACCTCCGAAGGAGAAGAACTGGAACCAGTCTAACCACGCCTACCGCCCCGCCCCCGACCTGCCTATGCCCCGCCCACTGCCCTCCCACTCCTGGGCCCAGGACATAAAAGCCACTCCCGGCAGGCGTGTGGTGGGAACTTCCTCGGCCCCTCCTCGTACGCAGGACCCAGGAACCTCGCCTGAGAACGCCGGAGCGAACTTTATCGGCTCCTCCTTGTCCGTGGGACCCAGGAACCTCGTCTGAGAACGCCGGTGCGAACTTCCTCGGCCCCTCCTCATAGGCGGGACCCAGGAACCTCGTCCCGTCCAAGAATGCAGAGTGAACTTCCTTGGCCCCTGCTCTTGTGCAGACTTAGGAACCTCGCCCAAGAATGCCGGAGTGACTTCATCGGCCTCCACCGCCAGAGACTGGTGAACCTCGCCCCTCCCTCACATTGGCTTGTAAATAAAGTTTTTTTTGCCTTGCCTACTTGCCTTTTCTCTGGCATTTGCTCTGGGGGTCGCATTAAAGCAAATCAGCTGGTGCCGAAACCTGGAGGAGACCCCTCCTCAGGGCCCCCCAAGGTCCTAGGAGCCTCCTCCTTCCACGCCCCAGACGGACCAGGACCTGGACATCACTTTCCCCACCTCCAAGTCTCCTAGGGGTGAGTACCTTTTGCCTCCCTCTCATATTCCTTGGCCAGAAGTCCTGTGCAAGCCCAAGGCTTTTTTCCGGTCACCAGGTGACCCAGGGAAGTTCCCAAAGGCAGAGACGTCTGCCCAAAGGAACTCCATTCCATTCTGTGGGAGACCCGTCCAGGACAGAGACGTCCACCTGGAGATAATCTCCATTCCATTCCATGAGAGACCCGTCCGGGATGGAGACGTCCGCCTGGAGGTAATCTTTATTCTGGCTCCAGGAGCCTCCCACCGGTCTCTAGTGGCTCCAAAGGACGTTTTATAGCCAGGTAGAGTTCAGTTTCCATTTCCGCCTATTGGCGAGAGGAAGGCAATGGGAAACCCCCAATCCAAAATACCTAGAGACTCCCCTTTAGGGTGTCTTCTAACTAATCTCAAAACTTTATCTTAAATGAAAGCGACTGATATTCCTCTCCACTGTGGCGTGGCCACAATATAATTTAGACAATCAGTCTCAATGGCCGCCTGAGGGCACCCTAGACTGTAACATTTTGATTGACCCCAGTAGTTTCTGCCAGCGCTTAAGCAAGTGGTCTAAAATAAATCATATACAAAAGTTTTAAGACTTGCGTTCTCGACCAGACTTGTGTAGCCAATGTTCCTTGGCCCAAGTCAAGTTGGCTAAGGCACGGACCTAGCACAGTCAGAAAAGAGTCATCTTTCCTATCTGACTCGCCTATGTCAGCTTCCCCTCCCTTCCACTACCGCCATATACTCCATCTCCCCTTCCCGCTTCGGCCCCACCTCCTCTTTCGGCTCCACCTCCCCCTCCCACTCTCGCAGTTGTTCCGCCTCCCTCCTCAGCCTCTCCCACCATTGTTGAGGCTACACTTCCCTCCGACCCCTCGGCACTTCCGCCTGGTCATCTTAGCTCGCCTACCTCTGCCCATACCCACTCTAAAGATTGCCTAACTGCCCCCGCTCCTACTCCCACCCTATCCAACCCCCCTGCAGTCTTAGCACCCTTGTGTGAGGTGGCCGGAGCAGAGGGCGTAGTTAGAGTTCATGTTCCCTTCTCACTAGCAGATCTTTCAAAGATTGAAAAACTCTTAGGAGATTTTTCTGCCAACCCTACAATTTATACCAAATAATTTAGATACCTTTGCCAAACCTACGATTTAACCTGGCATGATCTCCAGGTTATTCTTACCACTACTCTAAACCCTGAAGAGCAGGAGCACATCCTAGTGGCTGCCAGGCAGCATGCCAACCAATTACACTTAACAGACCCTGCCTTCCCACTAGAGGAACAAGCAGTCCCCTCTATAGACCCAGACAGGAACTATCAAGTAGGCCAGCCAGGCCGCCAAAGACGAGATATGATGACTCAATGTCTTCTGGCTGGTATGAAGGTGGCCTCAAATAAGGTAGTAAATTTTAATAAACTAAAAGAAATTATTCAAGGTACAGATGAGAACCCGGCCACATTTTTAAACAGGCTAACTGAGGCTTTAATTCAATACACTCGGTTAGACCCAGCTTCCCCAGCCGGGGCCACTATTCTAGCATCATATTTTATTTCACAATCGGCCTCAGATATTCGGAAAAAACTCCAAAGGCAGAGGATGGACCTCAAACTCCTATTCAAGACCTAGTCAAGTCGGCCTTCAAGGTCTATGATTCAAGGGAGGAAACGGCTGAGGCCCAACGACAGGCCCGCCTAAAGCAGAAGGTACAGCTCCAGACTCAAGCCTTAGTTGCTGCTTTTCAGCCTAGCTGTAACCCAAAACTGGAGAGCGAAACCCCTGGAGGCTCAAAGACAATAAAAGGGGCTTGCTATAAATGCAGTAACCCAGGGCATTGGGCTAATAGATGTCCTTAGAGTCCCCAACCGCCTGAGCCAGTGCGGCCATGCTACATGTAGCGGCCATGCTACATCCTAACCCTCGTCTGCCAACAACTCCTTGTCCAGCATGTCATGAGGAAGGGCACTGGAAGTATGACTGCCCCACCCTGAGAACGGGCGTGGCACCTCAACGTGATGTCCCTTCTCAGGACCCTGGGAGCTCCTTGCAGCTCTTACATCTGGATGACGACTGAAGGTGCCGGGACTGGGGGACCCCCATCACCCTCGCCGAGCCGTGGGTAACTCTCCTGGTAGCGGGTAAGACAATTAATTTTTTAATCGACAGTGGGGCTACCTACTCTGTTTTGCCGTCTTTCGAAGGGCCTAGCCTTCCCTCCAATATTTCTGTTGTAGGAGTCAATGGCTCCCCATCCAGGCCTCGAAAAACCCCACCCCTTAATTGCTGCCTGGCCAGCAACTACTTTGCACACTCGTTCCTCATTATCCCCTCATGCCCCACTCCCCTACTGGGCCGAGATGTTTTAAGCCAACTGAAAGCCTGTATCTCCATCCCTACTAGCGCCCCCCACCCTACCCGCCATCTGCTTCTAGTATTGACTAACTCAAATGACTCCAACAATCCTACTAACCCTTTCCCCGATTTCCCCATTCCTATCAACCCTCAAGTGTGGGACACCTCCATTCCTGTCGTGGCGGACCATCATCCACCAATACTTATAAAACTTAAGAAACCATCTCAGTTTCCAACCCGCCCACAGTTCTCTCTCTCTCCACAGCACTTACGAAGACTAAAACCAATCATTACTAGGTTACCCAGCCAACACATCCTCATCCCCATTCATTCTCACTGTAACACCACAATCCTACCTGTAAAGAAGGCAGATGGAACTTTTCTGTTAGTGCAGGATCTTCGTCTTATCAACGAAGCTGTTTGTCCCACCCATCCGGTGGTTCCCAACCCCTATACCCTTCTTTCTCTCATTCCACCTAATACAACACACTTTACTGTACTGGATCTAAAAGATGCATTTTTCACTATTCCCCTGCACCCAGATTGTCAGTTTCTTTTTGCTTTTACATGGGAAGACCCAGACTCCCATACCTCCACCCAACTGACATGGACAGTGCTTCCCCAAGGGTTCCGAGACAGCCCCCATTTCTTTGGGCAGGCCCTAGCAAAAGACTTAGCCTCCTGTCCTCTTACCAATAGTAAAATTCTCCAACATGTAGATGACCTTTTACTCTGTAGTCCCACTGGACAGGACTCTCTTTTAGACACTGCGATCCTTAATCATCTAGGATCCAAAGGTTACTGAATATCCAAACACAAAGCTCAACTCGCACAACAATGTGTCATATATTTAGGTATTGAGATCACTCCTACGATGCGCTCACTCACTACAGACTGCTTAACTCTAATACAAAATCTTTCTCCTCCTCAAGACGCTAAGGAAATTCAACCCTTCCTAGACCTAGTAGGATTTTTCAGACACTGGATTCCTAATTTCGGAATCTTGGCTAAGCCTCTATATGCAGCTGTCAAGGAGACTCCCCAAGGATCTTTGTCTAACCCAAAGTTAATCTATAAACATTTCACTCACCTGAAAAACTGCCTTCTCTCACATCCTACTCTCTCGCTCCCAGACTTCCAATGTCCCTTCCAGCTTTTCACAGATGAAAGACAAAAAGTTGCAGTGGGTTTTTTAGCCCAATCTATAGGCGCCACCTATCACCCCGTGGCATATATATCTAAACAATTAGACCCCACCGTACAAGGGTGGCAGCCCTGTCTTCTGGCCCTAGCAGCAGCAGCCTGTCTAACCCAAGAAGCAAAGAAACTCATTAAGGGTGGTAACCTAACAGTCTTCTCTACTCACTGCCTTCAAGATCTTATTGCCCACAGAAGTATTAGCCGTCTAACCCCGTCCAGACTCCAACTCTTTCACCTCCTATTCATAGAGGACTCCACCATTACCCTAGGAGTCTGTTCCTCTCTGAATCCAGCAACCCTACTTCCTGACCCTCTCAAGCAACCTAGTACTGAACACTCCTGTCCAGAACTTTTAGAGGCCCAACCACCTAGTCACTTACATTTACATGACCAGCCATTGGAAGGCTCACAGTTAACCCTATATGTAGATGGCAGTTCTTTTATAAATTCTCTAGGAAACAGACAGGCAGGATATGTGATGGTTACATCTTCTGCTGTCCTAGAAGCTAAGCCTTTACCACAAGGAACAACATCACAGCAGGCAGAACTTATCGCACTAACTAGGGCTCGCCTCCTATCCAGAGGAAAAACGGTAAACATATACACAGACTCCAAGTATGCCTTCTTGACTGCACACACCCACTCTCTCATCTGGAAAGAGAGAGGGTTCCTAACCACCAGTGGCACCCCTATAGTCAACAAAAAACAGATACTCAAACTGCTAGACGCTTTATCAGCGCCTTCCAGAGCAGCCATCATACACTGTAAAGGTCATCAGACTCCATCTAACTCGGTGGCGGCTGGCAATAACTTTGCCGACACCACTGCCAGGAATGATTTAACTCTATGAGATGAGAATACACATCACAAAAGAGTTTCTCAGAAAGCTTCCCTCCAATTTTCAATGGAAGATATTTTCTTGCTTGCCACAGGCCTTGGGTTGCCACTTAATATCCCTTTGCAGGATTCTCAAAGACAGACTTTCCAAACTGTGAAAGGTAGATTAAGCTTTATCTCTGTGAAATGAATGGACATGTCAGAGAGCAGTTTCTTGGAATATGTCTTTACGGGTTTTATTTGATGGCATTTCACTTTTTGCCATAGTCTTCATTCTTCTCCAAATATCCCTTTTTTAGTTGTACAGGAACAGTGTTCAATCAGTACCTTATAAGAAAAAAGATATAACTACCTGAGTGGAATGCACATATCACCAAGCAGTTTTTCAGAAAGCTTATCTCCATTTTTTATCTGATGATATTTCCTTTTTCCCCCCAGGATCGAATGAGATCCTGAATATCCCTTCATGAATCCTTCCATGACGGAGTTTCCAACCTGTGTAAAGTAAAGAAAGCTTTAGCGATTTGAGATGAATAAACATAGCAAAAAGCAGATATTTAGAAAGCTTCTTTCCAGTTTATATCTGAAGATATTTCCTTTTTCACCATAGTCCTGAATGTGTTTTCAAATATCCCTTCATGGATCTGTCCAGGAAAGACTTTCCAAGCTGCATAATGTAAAGAAAGCTTGATCTATGTGAGATGAATAAACATATTACAGAGCCGTTTCAATGAAAGCTTCCTTCCAGTTTTTGTCTGAGGCTATTTCCCTTTTCACCATAGGAATCAACATGCTCCTGAATATCACTTAGTACCTTTATCTCCAAAAGGGTTTCCCCGATGTTGTATGAGAAGAGAGCTATAACACTGTGAGTGGAATGCACACGTCACAAAGCAGTTCTTCGGGAAGCTTCTCTCCAGTTTCCGTCTGAACATATTTCCTTTTTCACCATATACCTCAAAGCACTCCCGAATATCCCTTCACACGCTAAATATAAACAGGGTTAGAAAACTGCTCAATGAAAGAAGAGGCTTAACTGAGTGACAGGAATTAAGACGATGCAGAGCAGTTTCACAGAAAGCTTTCTTCTGGATTTTACCTGAGAATATTTCTTTCTCCAAATTATAAGGAGCATTCCGAAATGTCCTTCCTCAGATTCCACAAAAACAGTGATTTCAAACTGTTCAATCCAAAGAATGGTTTAACTCTATGAGACGAATGCACACATCACAAGTCGTTGCTCAGACAACTTCTCTCCAATTTTCATCAGAAGACGTTTTCTTGTTCACCAAAAGCCTCTGGGCACCACTTAATATTCCTTCACAGATTCCTCAAAGACAGAGTTTCCAAACTGGGTAACGTAGAGAAAGCTTTAACTCTGTGAAATGAATGCACATATGAGAGAGCAGTTTCTTGGAAGTCTTCTTTCTGGGTTTTATTTCAAGGTATTTCACTTTTTGAAATAGTCTTAAATGCACTCCGAAATATCACTTTTTCGGCTTTACAGGAGCAGTGTTCAAACACTGCCCTATGAGAAAAGAGGTATAACTCCCTGAGTGGAATCCACACATTACAAAGCAGTTTCTCAGAAAGCTTCTCTCTAGTTTTTATCTGAAGACATTTCCTATTTCACCAATGGCCTGAAAGTGCTCCCAAATGGCCCTTCGTGAATCCATCCATGACGGCATTACAAAACTGCGTAATAGGAGGAAAGTTTTATCTATTTGAGGTACAAAAACATATCTATCACAAAGTCATTTCACAGAAAGCTTCTTTCCAGTTTTTGTCTGAGGATATTTCTTTTTCCACCATAGCCATCCATATACTCCCGAATGACCCCTGTTAGCTTTTTCTCCAAAAGGCATTCCCCAATCCTCTATGAGAAGAAATGTATAACTCTCTGAGTGGAATGCACACGTCACAAGCAGCTCCTTGGAAAACTGCTCTCCATTTTCTATCTGAGGATATTTCCGTTTTCACCATAAGCCTCAAAGCGCTCCCGAGTATCCCTTAGCTGACTAAACTAAAACAATGTTAGAATACTGCTCAGTTAAAACAGAAGCTTTACTGTGCGAATGGAGTTCACATGACACAGAGTAGTTTCACAGTAAATTTCCTTCTGGTTTTTATCAGAGGGTATTACTTTTTCAGCATATTCTTAAGAGCATTCCCAAATGTCTTTTCTCAGGTTCCACAGTAAGGGTGATTTCAGACAGCTCAGTCCAAAAAATGATTTAAGTCTATGAGATGAATAAACACATCACAAAGCAGTTGCTCAGAACGCTTCTCTCCAGTTTTCAATGGAAGACATTTCCTTTCTTGCCACAGGCCTCCGGTCACCACTTAATATCCCTTCGCAGAATCCTCAAAGACAGACTTTACAAACTGGGAAATGTAGAGTAAGCTTTAACTCTCTGAAGTGAATGCACATGGCAGAGAGCAGTTTCTTGGAAGGATACTTTCTGGGTTCTATTTCAGTATATTTCACTTTTCACCATAGTCTTCCATGGGCTCCAAAATATTACTTTTTCAGTTTTACAGGAACAGAGTTCAAACACTGCCTTATGAGAAAAGAGGTATCACTCCCTGAGTGAAATGCACACATCACAAAGCAGTTTCTCGGAAAGCTTTTCTCCAGTTTTTATCTGAAGATATCTCCTTTTTCACCGTATTCCTGAGTGTTCTCCCGAGTGTCCCCTCACAAATACTTCTATGACAGTATTTGAAACTGTGTAATAGAAAGAAAGTTTTATCTATGTGAGATGAGTAAACATATCTATCATGAAGCAATTTCACAGAAAGCTTATTTCCAGTTTTTGTCTGAGGATACTTCCTTCTTCACCATAGCCAACTATATACTCATGAATGTCCCTTGGTAGCTTTTTCTCCAAAGGGATTCCCCAATCCTCTATAAGAAGAAAGCCATAACAATGTGAGTGGAATGCACATGTCACAAAGGAGCTCCTCGGATAGCTTCTCTCCAGTTTCTATCTGAAGATATTCCCTTTTTCACCATAAGCCTCAAAGAGCTCTACAAATATCCCTTTGCAGACTAAACAAAAACAGTGTTAGAATACTGCTCAATGAAAATAGAAGCTTAACTCTGTGAGTAGAATTCACATGACACAGAGTAATTTCACAGAATGCTTCCTTCTGGTTTTTATCGGATGGTATTTCTTTTTCAGTATATTCTTAAGAGCGTTCCAAAATGTTCTTTCTCAGGTTCCACAGAAAGAGTGATTTCAAACTCCTCAATCAAAAGTACGATTTAATGCTATGATATGAATATACACATCACAAAGCAGTTGCTCAGAATGCTTCTCTCCAGTTTTCAACGAAGACTTTTTCTTGCTTGCCGTAGGCCTCCGGTCGCCACTTAATATCCCTTTGCAGAATTCTCAAAGACAGAATTTGCAAACTGGGAAATGTAGAGTAAGTTTTACTATGTGAAATGAATGGACAAGTCAGAGAGTAGTTTCTTGGAATGCTTCTTTCCGGATTTTATTGGACGACATTTCACTTTCCACCATAGTCTTCAATGTGTTCCGAATATCACTTTTTTAGTTTTACAGAAACAGTGTTCAAACAGTGCCTTATGACAAGAAAGGTATAACTCCCTGAGTGGAATGCATACATCACCAAGCAGTTTCTCAGAAACCTTCTCTACAGTTTTTATCTGAAGATATTTCCTTTATCAACATAGACCCAAATGTGATCCCGAATACCCCTTCACGGATCCATCCACGATGGAGTTTCCATGCTACATAATGTAAAGAAAGCTTTTTGTATGTGAGATGATTAAACACAGAATAAAGAAGATTCACAGAAATCTTCTTTTCAGTTTTTCTCTGAAGATATTTCCTTTTTCACCATAGCCCTGAAGTTGCTCCTGAATGTCCCTTCATGGATCCGTCCATGACAGAATTTCCAACTGTGTGATGTAAAGAAAGCTTTATGTGAATATACATATCATAGAGAAATTTCATAGAAAGCTTCTTTCTATTTTGTCTGAGGCTATTTCCCGTTTCACCATAGGCATCAACATGCTCCCGAATATCACTTGCTAGCTTTTCTCCAAAAGGATTTCCCTGATGCTGTATGAGAAGAAAGGTATAACACCGTGAGTGGAAAGCACATGTCACAATGCATTTCTTCAGAAAGCTTCTCTCCAGTTTTGGTCTGAACATATTTCCTTTTTCACCGTAAGCCTCAAAGCATTCCCGAATATCCCTTCACACGCTAAACATAAATAGGGTTAGAAAACTGGTCAATGAATAGAGAGGCTTAACTGAGTTAGAGGAATTAGGGTGACACAGAGCAGTTTCACAGAAAGCTTCCTTGTGGATTTTACCTGAGGATATTTCTTTCTCCACATTCTAGGGAGTGTTCCCAAATGTTCTTCCTCAAATTCCAAAAAAAAACGTGATTTCAAACTGCTCAATCCAAAGAATGGTTTAACTCTATGAGATGAATACACACATCACAAAGCAGTTGCTCACAAATCTTGTCTCCAGTTTTCATCGGAAGATGTTTCCTTGCTCACCACAAGCCTCTGGGCGCCAGTTAGTATCCCTTCACAGATTCCTCAAAGACAGACTTTCCAAACTGGACAATGTAGAGTAAGTTTTAACTCTCTGAAATGAATGCACATATCAGAGATCAGTTTCTAGGAACACATCTCTCTGTGTTTTATTTGATGATATTTCACTTTTTGCTATAGTCCTCAAAGCACTCCGTAATATCACCTTTTTGGTTTTACAGGAACAGTGTTCAAACAACGTCTTATGAGAAAAGATGTATAACTCCCTGAGTGGAATGCACACATCACAAAGTGGTTTCCCAGGAAGATTCTTTCCAGTTTTTATCTGAAGATATTTCCTTTTTCACCACAGGCCTGAATGTGCTCCCGAATGTCCCTTGATGGATTCGTCCATGATGGAATTTCCAAACTGTGCAATATAAGGGAATTTTTCTCTATGTGAGATGAATAAACGTATCTATCACAAAGCAGTTTCACAGAAATCTTCTTTCCCTTTTTTGTCTGAAAATATTTCCTTTTTCACCATAGCTGTCCATATATTCCCAAATGTCCCTTGGTAGCTTTTTCTCCAAAATTGATTCCCCAATCCTCTATGAGAAGAATGGTATAATTCCGTGAGTGGAATGCACACGTCACAAAGTAGCTCCTTGGAAAGCTTGTCTCTAGTTTCTATCTGAAGATATTTCCTTTTACACCATAAACATCAAAGTGCTCCTGAATATCCTTTCACAGACTAAACAAGAACAGTGTTAGAATACTTCCCAATGAAAAGAGAAGCTTAACTGTGTAAGCAGAAATCACAAGACAAATGAAGTTTCACAGAAAGCTTCCTTCTGGTTTCTATCTGAGGTTATTTCTTTTTCAGGGTATTCTAAAGAGCGTTCCCAAATGTCCTTTCTCAGATTCTACAGAAACAGTGATTTCAAACTGCTCAATCCAAAGAATGATTTAACTCCATGACATGAATACAAACAACACAAAATAGTTGCTCAGAAATCTTCTCTCAATTTTCAATGGAAGACATTTCCTTGCTCATCACAGGTCACTGGTTGCCACTTAACATCCCTTTTCAGAATCCTTAAAGCAGACTTTCCAAACTGGGAAATGTAGAGTATGCTTTAACTCTGTGATATGAATGGACATGTCAGAAAGCAATTTCCTGGAATGCTTCTTTCCGAGTTTTATTGGACGACATTTCACTTTTCACCATAGTCTTCAATGTGCTCCGAATATCACTTTTTTAGTTTTACAGGAACAATGTTCAAACAGTGCC
Organism: Piliocolobus tephrosceles; assembly: GCF_002776525.5. Classification (NCBI taxonomy): domain Eukaryota; kingdom Metazoa; phylum Chordata; class Mammalia; order Primates; family Cercopithecidae; genus Piliocolobus; species Piliocolobus tephrosceles. The sequence continues at coordinate 87,996,018 of NC_045448.1, read as the reverse complement.
TTAAGAGGAAATAGGTAAAACTCCCGGAATGGAATGTACACATCACCAAGAAGTTTCTCAGAAAGCTTCCCTCTAGTTTTTAACTGATGATACTTTCCTTTTCACCATAGGCCCAAATGTCATCCCAAATTTGCCTCCGCGGATCCATCCATAACTTTCCAAGCTGCATAATGAAAAGAAAGCTTTATGTATGTGAGGTGAATAACATAGCAAAAAGCACATTAACAAAAACTTTCTTTCCCTTTTATCTGAGGATATTTCCTTTTTCACCATAGTCCTGAAAGAGCTCCCGAATGTCCCTTCGTGGATCCGTCCACGACAGAGTTTCTAAACTGCGTAATGTAAAGAAAGCTTTATAAATGTGATATGAATACACATCACAGAGCATTTTCATAGAAAGCTTCGTTCCCGTTTTTGTCTGAGGCTATTTCCCTTTTCACCATGGGTATCAACATGCTCCTGAATATCACTTGGCACTTTTTCTCCTAAAAAATTTCCCCAACGCTGTATGAGAAGAGAGGTATAACCTTGTGCGTGGAATGCACAAGTCACAAAGCAGTACCTAGGAAATCTTCTCTCCAGTTCCGATCTGAACATATTTCCTTTTTCACCATAAGCTTCAAAGCACTCCCAAATATCACTTCACACTCTAAACATAAACAGGTTTAGAACACTGCTCAATGAAAGGAGAGGCTTAATGAAGTGAGAGGAATTAAGATGACACAGAGCAGTTTCACAGAAAGCTTCCCTCTGGATTTTACCTGAGGATATTTCTTTCACCACATTCGAAGAAGCGTTCCCAAATATCCTTCCTCAGATTCCACAAAAACAGTGATTTCAAACTGCTCAATCCAAAGAAAGGTTTAACTCTATGCAAGAATACACACATCACAAAGCAGTTGCTCAGAAAGCTTCTCTCCATTTTTCATCTTAAGATGATTCCTTCTTCACAAGACTCTGGGCACCAATTAATATCTCTTCACAGATTCCTCAAAGACAGAGTTTCCAAACTGGGCAGCGTAGAGTAAGCTTTAACTCTGTGAAATGAATGCACATATCAGAGAGTAGTTCCTTGGAACTCTTCTCTCTGTGTTTTATTTAAGGATATTTCACTTTTCATCATAGTGATCAGCACACTCCGAAATATCACTTTTTCCATTTTACAGGCACAGTGTTCAAACACTGCCTTATGAGAAAAGAAGTATAACTCCCTGAGTGGAATGCACACATCAAAAAGCCATCTCCAACAAAGCTTCTCTCCAGTTTTTACATTAAGATATCTACTTTTTCATCGTATGCCTGAATGTGCTCCTGAATGTCCCTTCACGGATCTGTCCATGACGGAGTTTACAAACTGCACAATATAAGGAAAGTTTTATCTATGTGAGATGAATAAACATATTTATCACAAAGCAGTTACACAGAAAGCTTCTTTCCTGTTTTTGTCTGAGGATATTTCCTTTCTCACCATAGCCGTCCATATACTCCCAAATGTCCCTTGGTAGCTTTTTCTCCAAAGGCGATTCCCCAGTCCTCTATGAGAAGAAAGGTATAATTCTGTGAGTGCAATGCACACGTCACAAAGCAGCTCCTCAGAAAGCTTCTCTCCAGTTTCTATCTGAAGATGTTTCCTTTGTCAAGGTAAGCCTCAAAGTGCTACAAAATATCCCGTCGCAGACTAAACATAAACAGTGTTAGAAAACTGCTCAATGAAAAGAGAAGCTTAACTGTGTGAGTGGAATTCACATGACACATAGCAGTTTCACAGAAAGCTTCCTTCTGATTTTTATCGGAGGGTATTTCCTTTTCAGCATATTCTTAAGAGCGTTCCCAAATGTCCTTTCTCAGATTCCACAGAAACGGTGATTTCAAACTGCTCAATTCAAAGAATGATTTAACTCTGTGAGGTGAATACACACATCACAAAGCAGTTGCTCAGAAAGCTTCTCTCCAGTTTTCATCGGAAGACATTTCCTTGCTTGCCACAGGTCTCCAGTCGCCACTTAATATTCCTTTGCAGAATCCTCAAAGACAGACTTTCCTAATTGGGTAATGCAGAGTAAGCTTTAACTCTCTGAAATAAATGCACATGTCAGAGTGCAGTTTCTTGGAACAATTCTTTTTTGGGTTTTATTTCAGGATATTTCACTTTTTGCTGTAGTGTTCCATATGCTTCGAAATATAACTTTTTCGCGTTTACAGGACCCGTGTTCATACACTGCCTTATGAGAAAAGAGGTAAAACTCCCTGAGTTGATTTCACACACCACAAAGCAAATTCTCAGAAAGCTTCTAACCAGTTTTTATCTGTAGATAATTCCTTCTTCACTGTAGGCCTGAGTGTGCTCCCGAATGTCCCTTCACGGATTCATCCATGACAGAATTTCCAAACTGTGTAATATAAGGGAATTTTTATCTATGTGAGATGAATAAACATATCTATCACAAAGCAGTTTCACAGAAACCTTCTTTCCAGTTTTTGTCTAAAGATATTTCCTTTTTCACAATAGCTGTCCATATGCTCCCGAATGTCTCTTGGTAGCTTTTTCTCCAAAAGGGATACCTCAAACCTCTATGAAAAGAAAGGTATAATTCTGTGAGTGGACTGCATATGTAATGAAGCATCCCCTGAGAAAGCTTCTCTCCAGTTTCTATCTGAAGATATTTCCTTTTTTAACAGTAAGCCTCAAAGCACTTCGAATATCCCTTTGCAGACTAAAGGAAAACAGTGTTACAATACTACTCAATGAAAAGAGAAGCATAACTGTGTGAGCAGAATTCACACGACACAGAGCAGTTTCACAGAAAGTTTCCTTCTGATTTCTATCTGAGATTATTTCTTTTTCAGGATATTCTAAAGAGCATTCCCAAATGTCCTTTCTCAGATTCCACAGAAACAGTGATTTCAAACTGCTCAATCCAAAGAATGATTTAACTGTATGAGGTGAATACAAACATCACAAAAGAGTTGCTCAGAAAGCTCTCCAATTTTCAACAGCCGACATTTCCTTGCTCGACACAGGCCTCCACTTGCTACTTAATATCCCTTCGCAGGATCCTCAAAGACAAACTATCCAAACTGGAAAATGTAGAGTAAGCTTTAACTTTGTGAAATGAATGGACATGTCAGAGAACATTTTCTTGGAATGTTTCTTTCTAAGTTTCATTTGACGACACTTCACTTTTTGCCATAGTCTTCAATGTGCACCGAATATCCCTTTTGCAGGTTTACAGGAACAGCATTGAAACAGCGCTTTATGAGAAGAAAGGTAAAACTCCCTGAGTGGAATGCACACATCACCAGGCAGTTTCTCAGAAAGCTTCTCTCCAGTTTTTATTGACGATATTTCCTTTTTCACCATAGGCCAGAATGTGATCCCGAATATCCCTTCACGGATCCATCCATGATGGAGTTTCCAAGCTGCATAATGTAAAGAAAGCTTTATCTATTTGAGATGAATAAACATAGCAAAAAGCAGATTCATAGAAAGCTTCTTTCCAGTTTTTATCTGAAGACATTTCCTTTTTCACCATAGTCCTGAATGTCCTCCCGAATGTCCCTTCGTGGATCCGTCGATGACAGTGTTTCCTAGCTGCGTAATGTAATGAAAGGTTTATTTATGTGAGATGAATACACATATCATGGAGCAGTTTCATATAAAGCTTTTTTCCGTTTTTTTCTGAGGTTATATCCCTTTTCACAATAGGCATCAACATGCTCCTGAATATCACTTGGTACCTGTTTCACCAAAAGAGTTTCCCTGACGCAGTATGAGAAGAGAGGTATAACACTGTGAGTGGAATGCACACGTTGCATATCACAGAACATTTTCATAGAAAGCTTCTCTCCAGTTTTTATCGGAAGGGATTACCTGTTTCACCATTGTCATGTATGGGCTCCCGAATGTCCCTTTGCGGATCCGTCTGTGACAGAGATTCCATACTGCGTAATGTAAATCAAGCTTTATCATCATGAGATGAATAAACATAGTAAAAAGTATATTCACAGAAAGCTTCTCTCCAGTTTTATCTGAAGATGTTTCCTTTTTTGCCATAGTCCTGAATATGATCATGAATGTCCCTTCATGGATCCGTACATGATGGAGTTTCCAGGCTGAGTAACATAAAGAAAGCTTTGTTGATGTGAGATGAATAAACATAGCTAAAAGCAGACTCACAGAGAACTTCTTTCCGGTTTTTATCTGATGATATTTCCTTTCTCATCATAGGCCTGAATGTGCTTCCAAATGTCCCTTTGCGGATCCGTCAGTGATGGAGTTTCCAAACTGCATAATATAAAGAAAATTTTATCTATTTAAGATGCATAAACATATCTATCCAAAAGCATTTACACAGAAAGCTTCTTTTCAGTTTTTGCCTGAGGATATTTTCTTTTTCACCATTGCCCTCCATATGATGAATGTCCTTGGTAGCTTTTTCTCCAAAAGGAATTTCGCAATCCTCTATGAGAAAAAAAGGTATAATTCTGCGAGTGCAATGCACAGGTGACAAAGCAGCTCCTTGGAAAACTTCTCTCCAGTTTCTATCTGAAGATATTTCCGTTTTCACCATAAGCCTCAAAGCGATCCGGAATATCATTCACATACTAAACATAAACAGTGTTAGAAAACTGCTCAATAAAAAGAGAAACTTAACGTGTGAGAGGAATTCACTTGACACACAGCAGTTTCACAGAAAGCTTCCTTGTGGTTTTTATCTGATGTTATTTCTTTCTCCGAATTCTAAAGAGTGTTCCCAAATGTCCTTCCTCAGATTTCACAGAAACTTGATTTCAAACCGCACAAACAGAAAAAGGTTTAACTCTATGAGATGAATACACACATCACAAAGCTCTTGCTCAGAAAGGTTTTGCCAGTTTTCATCAGAAGACGTTTCCTTTTCACCAGAGGCCTCCGGACACCACTTAATATCCCTTCACAGATTCCTCACAGACAGAGTTTCCAAACTGGACAACATAGAGTTAGTTTTAACTCTGTGAAATGAATGCACATATCAGAGAGCAGTTTCTTGAAATGCTTCTTTCTGGCTTTTATTTGAGGATATTTCACTTTTCGCCATCGTCTTCAAAGGGCTTGGAAATATCACTTTTTCAGTTTTACAAGAACAGTGTTCAAAACACTGCTTTATAAGAAAAGAGGTATAACTCCCTGAGTGGAATACACATACCACAAAGCAGTGTCCCAGTAAGCTTCTCTCCAGTTTTCATCTGAAGATATTTCCTTTTTCACCATAGTCCTGAATGTGCTCCCGAGTGTCCCTTCGTAAATCTGTCCATGACAGAGTTTTCAAACTGTGTAATGTAAAGAAAGTTTTGTCTATGTGACATGAAAGCACATATCACAGAGCAGTTTCACAGAAAGCTTTTTTACAAGTTCTGTCTGAGGCTATTTCCCTTTTCACCATAGGGGTTAATGTGCCCCCGAATATCTCTTGGTATCTTTTTATCCAAAAGGGTTTCCCTGATGCTCTATGAGAAGAGAGGTATAACACTGTGAGTGGAATGCCCACGTCACAAAGCAGTACCTCAGAAAGCTTCTCTTCAGTTTCTTTCTGAACATGTTCCCTTTTTCACCATAAGCGTCATAGCACTCCTGAATATCCCTTGACATGCTAAACATAAACAGTGTTAGAAAATTGCTCACTGAGGCGGAGCAAGATGACCAAATAGGAACAATTCCAGTCTCCATCTCCCAGCGTGAGCAACACAGAACACCGGTGATTTCTGCATTTTCAACTCAGGTACTGGAGTCATCTCACTCGGGAGTGCCAGACAATCAGTGCTGGTCAGCTGCTGCAGCCTGAACAGCGAGATCTGAAGCAGGGCAAGGCATCGCCTGACCTGGGAGGGCAAGGGGGAAGGGAGTCCTTTTTCCTAGCCAGGGGAACTGAGACACACAACACCTGGAAAATCGGGTAACTCCCACCCCAATACTGTGCTGTAAGCACACCAGCACACCAGGAGAATATATCCCACACCTGGCCGGGAGGGTCCCATGCCCACGGAGCCTCCCTCCTTGCTAACACAGCAGTCTGCGGCAATCTAACCGCAAGGCAGCAGTGAGGCTGGGGGAGGGGCGCCCGCCATCCCTGAGGCTTAAGTAGGTAAACAAACACCTGTGAAGATGGAACTGGGTGGAGCTCACAGCAGCTCAAGGAAACCTGCCTGTCTCTGTAGACTCCGCCTCTAGGGACAGGGTACAGCTAAAAAATAACAGGGGAAGCAGCAGAGGCCTGTGCAGACGCAAACGACTCTGTCTGACAGCTTTGAAGAGAGCAGTGGATCTCCCAACATGGAGGTTGAGATCTGAGAAGGGGCAGGCTGCCTGCTCAAGTGGGTCCCTGACCCATGACTAGCCTAACTGGGAGACATTCCCCGCTAGGGACAGTCTGACACCCCACACCTCACAGGGTGGAGTACACCCCTGAGAGGAAGCTTCCAAAGCAAGAATCAGACAGGTGCACTCACTGTTCAGCAATATTCTATCTTCTGCAAACTCTGCTGCTGATACACAGACAAACAGGGACTGGAGTGGACCTCAAGCAATCTCCAACAGACCTATAGCTGAGGGTCCTGACTGTCAGAAGGAAAACTATCAAACAGGAAGGACACCTATACCAAAACCCCATCAGTA
>NC_045448.1:87988527-87989356 GCF_002776525.5 Piliocolobus tephrosceles | reverse complement strand
CCTTACAAGAGACCCTGAAGGAAGCCCTAAACATGGAAAGGAACAACCGGTACCAGCCATTGCAAAAACATGCCAAAATGTAAAGACCATCGAGCCTAGGAAGAAACTGCATCAACTAATGAGCAAAATAACCAGTTAATATCATAATGGCAGGATCAAGATCACACATAACAATATTAACCTTAAATGTAAATGGACTAAATGCTCCAATTAAAAGACACAGACTGGCAAACTGGATAAAGAGTCAAGACCCATCATTCTGCTGTCTTCAGGAGACCCATCTCACATGCAGAGACATACATAGGCTCAAAATAAAGGGATGGAGGAAGATCTACCAAGCAAATGGAGAACAAAAAAAAGCAGGGGTTGCAATCCTAGTCTCTGATAAAACAGACTTTAAACCATCAAAGATCAAAAGAGACAAAGAAGGCCATTACATAATGGTAAAGGGATCAATCCAACAGGAAGAGCTCACTATCCCAAATATATATGCACCTAATACAGGAGCACCCAGATTCATAAAGCAAGTCCTTAGAGACTTACAAAGAGACTTAGACTCCCATACAATAAAAATGGGAGACTTCAACACTCCACTGTCAACATTAGACAGATCAACGAGACAGAAAGTTAACAAGGATATCCAGGAATTGAACTCATCTCTGCACCAAGCGGACCTAATAGACATCTACAGAACTCTCCACCCCAAGTCAACAGAATATACATTCTTCTCAGCACCACATCACACTTATTCCAAAATTGACCACATAATTGGAAGTAAAGCACTCCTCAGCAAATGTAAAAGAACAGAAATTATAACAAACTGTCTCTC
>NC_045448.1:87955599-87968527 GCF_002776525.5 Piliocolobus tephrosceles | reverse complement strand
ATATTAACTGGTTATTTTGCTCATTAGTTGATGCAGTTTCTTCCTAGGCTCGATGGACCCTGAAGGAAGCCCTAAACATGGAAAGGAACAACCGGTACCAGCCACTGCAAAAACATGTCTTTGAGATTTTGCAAATGGATATGAAGTGGCGACCAGAGGCCTCTGGTGAGCAAGGAAATATCTTCCGTTTGAAACTGGAGAGAAGCATTCCGAGCAACTGCTTTGTGATGCGTGTATTCATCTCATAGAGTTAAATCACGACTGAGCAGTTTGAAATTACTCTTTCTGTGGAACGTGAGAAAGGACATTTGGGAACGGTCTTAATAATGTGCTGAAAAAGAAATACCCTCCAAAAAAAACCAGAAGGAAGCTTTCTGTGAAACTACTCTGTGTCATGTGAAATCCACTCACAGAGTAAAGCTTCTGTTTTCATTGAGCAGTATTCTAACACTGTCTTAGTTTAGTCAACTAAGGGATACTCGGTAGAGCTTTCAGACTTATGGTAAAAACGGAAATATCTTCAGATAGAAACTGGAGAGAAGATTTCCGAGGAGCTGCACTTTGATGTGTGCACTCCACTCTCAGAGTTACACTTTTCTTCTCATAGAGGATTGGAGAATCCCTTTTGGAGAAAAAGCTACCAGGGGATATTAGGGAGTATATGGACGGCTATGGTGATAAAGGAAATATCCTCAGACAAAAACTAGAAAGAAGCTTTCTGTGAAACTGCTTTGTGATAGATATATTTAATCATCTCACATATATAAAACTTTCTTTCTATTACGCAGTTTTGAAACGCCGTCATGGAGTGCACCTTCAGGCCCATGGTGAAATAGGAAATATCTTCAAATAAAAACTGGGGAGAAGCTTTCTGAGAAACTGCTTTGTGATGTGTGCATTCCACTCAGGGAGTTATACCTGTTTTCTCATAAGGCAATGCTTGAACCCTGTTCCTGTAAAACCGAAAAAGTGATATTTCGGAACGCATTGAAGACTATTGCGAAAAGTGAAATATCCTCAGTTAAAACCCAGACAGATGCGTTCCAAGAAACTGCTGTCTGATATGTGCATTCATTTTACAGAGTTAAAACTTACTCTATGTTGCCCAGTTTGGAAAGTCTGTCTTTGAGGAACCTGTGAAGGGATATTAAGTGACATCCAGAGGCTTGTGTTGAGGAAGGAAACGACTTCTGTTGAAAACTGGAGAGTAACTTTCTGAGCAACTAGTTTGTGATGTGTGTATTCGTCTCATATAGTTAAACCATTCTTTGGATTCAGCAATTTGAAATCACTGTTTTTGTGGAATCTGAGTAAGGACATTTGGGAACATTTCTTAGAATACGGAGAAAGAAATATCCTAAGGTAAAATCCAGAAGGAAGCTTTCTGTAAAACTGCTCTGTGACGTCTTAATTCCCCTCGCTCAGTAAGCCTCTCTTTTCACTGAGCAGTTTTCTAACCCTGTTTATGTTTAGGGTGTGAAGGGATTTTCGGGAGCACTTTGAGACTTATGGTGAAACAGGAAATATCTTCAGATAGAAACTGGAGAGAAGTGTTCCAAGGAGCTGCTTTGTGACGTGTACATTCCACTCACAGAGTTATATGTTTTTTCTCATCGAGGATAATGAAATCCCTTTTGGAGAAAAAGCTACCAAGGCACATTCACCATATGTGGGGCTATGATGAAAAAGGAAATATTCTCAGGCAAAAACTGAAAGGAAACTGTGTAAAGGTTTTGTGATAGATATGTATATGCATCTCACATAGGTAAAACTTTCTTTACATTATGCAAGTTGGAAACTCCGTCATGGATGGATCTGCGAAGGGATATTCAGGATCACATTCGGGCCTATGGTGAAAAAGGATATATCATCAGATAAAAACTGGAGAGAAGCTTTCTGAGAAACTGCTTGGTGATCTGTGCATTTCACTCAGGGAGTTATACCTTTCTTCTCATAAGATACTGTTTGAACACTGTTCCTGGAAAACCAAAAAAGTGATATTTCCGAGCTCATTGAAGACTATGGCACAAAGTGAAACATCCTCAAATCAAACCCAGAGAGAAGCGTTTCAAGAGACTGCTCTCTGATATTTGCACTCATTTCACAGAGTTAAAGCTTACTCTACGTTGCCCAGTTTGGAAAGTCTGTCTTTTAGGAATCCGTGAAGGGATATTAAGTGGCGTCAGGATGCTTGTGGTGAGCACGGAAACGACTTCCGATGAAAACTAGAGAGAAGCTTTCTGAGCAACTGGTTTGTGATGTGTGTATTTGTCTCATAGAGTTAAACCATTCTTTGGATTGAGCAGATTGAAATCACTGTTTTTGTGGAATCTGAGGAAGGACATTGGGGAATTTTCCTTAGAATATGGAGAAAGAAATATCCTCATATAAAATCCAGAAGGAAGCTTTCTGTGAAACTGCTCTGTGTCATCTTAATTCCCCTTGCTCAGTTAAGCCTCTCTTTTCACTGAGCAGTTTTCTAACCCTGTTTATCTTTAGCATGTGGAAGGATATTCGGGAGCGCTTTGAGACTTATGGTGAAAAAGGAATTATTTTCAGATAGAAACTGGAGAGAAGCTTTCCAAGGAGCTGCTTTGTGACGTGTGCATTCCACTCACAAATTTATATCTTTTTTCTCATTGAGGATTGGGAAATCCCTTTTGGAGAGAAAGCTACCAAGGGACATGCACCATATGGAGGGCTACAGTGAGAAAGGAAATATTCTCAGGCAAAAACTGAAAGGAAGTCTTCTGTGTAAATGTTTGTGATAGATATCTTTATGCATCTCACATGGATAAAACTTTATTTACATTATGCCGCTTGGAAACTCCGTCATGGATGGATCCGCGAAGGAATATTCGGGATCACATTCGGGCCTATGGTGAAAAAGGAAATATGTTCAGGTAGAAACTGGAGAGAAGCTTTCTGAGAAACTGCTTGGTGATGTGTGCATTCCACTCAGGGAGTTATACCTTTTTTCTCCTAAGTCACTGTTTGAACACTGTTTCTGTACAACTAAAAAAGTGATATTCGGAGCACATTGAAGACTATGGCAAAAAGTGAAATGTCGTCAAATAAAACACAGAAAGATGCATTCCAAGAAACTGCTCCCTGACCTGTCCATTCATTTCACAGAGTTAAAGCTTACTCTACATTTCCAGTTTGGAAAGTCTGTGTTTGAGGATCTGCGAAGGGATATTAAGTAGCAACTCGAGGCCTGTGGCAAGCAAGGAAATGTCTTCCGTTGAAAATTGGAGAGAAGCTTTCCTAGCAACTCTTTTGCGATGTGTGTTCTCATCTCACAGAGTTAAATCATTCTTTGGATTGAGCAGGTTGAAATCACTGTTTATGTGGAATCTTAGAAAGGACATTTGGGAACGCTCTTAAGAATATCATGAAAAAGAAATAACCTCAGATAGAAACCAGAAGAAAGCTTTCTGTTAAACTTCTCTGTGTCGTGTGAATTCCGCTAGCACAGTTAAGCTTTTGTTTTCATTGAGCTGTATTCTAACACTGTTTTTGTTTATTCTGTGAAGGGATATTTGAGAGCGCTTTGAGGATTATGGTGTAAAAGGAAGTAACTTCAGACAGAAACTGGAGAGAAGCTTTCTGAGCAGCTGCTTTGTGACGTGTGCATTCCACTCACAGAATTATACCTTTCTTCTCATAGAGGGTTGAGGAATCACTTTTGGCGAAAAAGCCACCTGGGGACATTTGGGAGAATATGGACAGCTATGTTGAAAAAGGAACTATCCTCAGACAAAAACTGGAAAGAAGATTTTTGTGAAACTGTTTTGTGATAGATATGTTAATTCATCTCATTTACATAAAATTTTCCTTATATTATGCACTTTGGAAACTCCGTCATGGAAGGATCTGTGACGGGACATTCGGGAGCACATTCAGGCCTACAGTGAAAAAGTAGGTAACTTTATATTAAAACTGGATAGAAGCTTTCTGAGAAACTGTTTTGTGATGTGTGTATTCATCTCATAGAGTTAAGTCATTCTTGGGATTGAGTAATTTGAAATCACTCTTTCTGTGGAACCTGAGAAAGGACATTTGGGAATGCTCTTAAGAATATGCTGAAAAATAAATGCCCTCTGATAAAAAGCAGAAGGAAGCTTTCTGTGAAACTGCTCCGTGTCATGTGAATTCCACTCGCAGTTACGCTTCTGTTTTCATTGAGCTGTATTCTACCACTATTTTAGTTTAGTCAGCTTAGGGATACTCGGGAGCGCTTTGGGGCTTACAGTGAAAAAGGAAATATCTTCAGATAGAAACTGGAGAGAAGCTTTCCGAGGAGCAGCTTTGTGATGTGTGCATTGCACTCACAGAATTATACCTTTTTTTCTCATAGAGGATTTTGGAATCCCTTTTGGAGAAAAAGCTACCAGGGGACATTTGGGAGTGTATGGACGGCTCTGTAGAAAAAGGAAATATCCTCAGACAAAAACTGGAAAGAGGCTTTCTATGAAATTGCTGTGTGATAGACATGTCTATTCATCTCATATAGATAAAACTTTTTTTCTATTATGCAGTTTTGAAACACCGTCATGGACGGATTCACGAGGGGACATTCGGGTGTACATTCAGGCCTATGGTGAAATAAGAAATATCTTCAGATAAAAACTGCAGAGAAGCTTTCTGAGAAACTGCTTTGTGATGTGTGCATTCCACTGAGGGAGTTGTACCTTTCTTCTCGTAAGGCAATGTTTGAACACTGCTCCTATAAAACTAAAAAAATTGATATTCGGACCACTTCGAAGACTATGGTGAAAAGTGAAATGTCGTCCAATAAAACCCAGAAAGAAGCATTTCAAGAAACTGCTCTCTGACATGTCCATTCATTTCGTAGAGTTAAAGATTACTCTACATTTCCCAGTTAGGAAAGTCTGTCTTTGTGGATTCTGTGAAGGGATATTAAGAGGCAACTGGAGGCCTGCTGGGAGCAAAGAAACGTCTTCCTTTGAAAAATGGAAAGAAGCATTCTGAGCAACTCTTTTGTGATGTTCGTATTCATGTCATAGAGTTAAATCATTCTTTGGATTGAGCAGTTGGAAATCACTGTTTCTGTGAAATCTGAGAAAGGACATTTCAGAACGGTCTTCAGAATATCTTGAAAAAGAAATAACCTCAGATGGAAAACAGAAGGAAGCTCTCTGTGAAACTGCTGTGTGTGGTGTTAATTCTGCTCACACAGTTAAGCTTCTCTTTTCAATCAGCAGCATTCTAATGGTGTCTTTGTTTAGTCTGCGAAGGGATATTTGGGATCGCTTTGAGGCTTATGGTAAAAAAGGCAATATCTTCAGATAGAAACTGGAGAGAATCTTTCAGAAGAGCTGCTTTTTGACGTGTGCATTCCACTCATGGAATTATACCTTTCTTCTCATATAGCATTGGAGAAACCCTTTTTGAGAAAAAGCTAGCGGGGACATTTGGGAGTATATGGATAGCTATGGTTAAAAATGAAATATCCTCAGACAAAAACTGGAAAGATGATTTCTGTGAAACTGCTTTGTTATAGATGTGTTTATTCATCTCACATCAATAAAACTTTCCTTATATTATGCAGTTTGGAAACTCCGCCAGGACAGATTCGCGAAGGGATTTTCGGGAGCACATTCAGGCCTATGGTGGAAGAGGAGATATCTTCAGATAAATACTGGAGAGAAACTTTCTAAGAAACTGCATTGTGATGAGTACATTCAAGTCAGGGACTTATACCTCTTTTCTCATAAGGCAGTGTTTGAACACTGTTCCTGTAAACCCGAAAAAGTGATATTTCATAGCGCATTGAATACTACAGTGAAAAGTGAAATATCCTCAAATAAAACCCACATAGAAGGGTTCCAAGAAACTGCTCTCTGATATGTTAATTCATTTCACAGAATTAAAGCTCACACTACATTTCCCAGTTTGGAAACTCTGTCTTTGAGGAATCTGTGCGGGGATATTAAGTGGCGCCCGGACGCTTGTGGGGAGCAAGGAAACGTCTTCCGATGAAAACTGGAGAGAAGCTTTCTGAGCAACTGTTTTGTGATGTATGTATTCATCTCATAGAGTTAAGCCATTCCTTAGATTGAGCAGTTTGGAATCAGTGTTTTTGTAGAATCTGAGGATGGATATTTGGGAATGTTCCTTAGAATATGGAGAAAGATCTATCCTCAGGGAAAATCCAGAAGGAAGCTTTCTGTGAAACTGCTCTGTGTCATCTTAATTTCTCTCAGTTATTTAAGCCTCTCTTTTCTTTGAGCAGTTTTCTTTTTTTTTTTTTTAGGGTTTTTAAAATCTTTTTATTTTTTTTTATTTTATTTTATTTTTATTATACTTTAAGTTCTAGGGTACATGTGCATAACGTGCAGGTTACATATCTATACATGTGCCATGTTGGTGTGCTGCACCCATCAACTCGTCAGCACCCATCAATTCATCATTTATATCAGGTATAACTCCCCAATGCAATCCCTCCCCCCTCCCCCCTCCCCATGATAGGCCCCAGTGTGTGATGTTCCCCTTCCCGAGTCCAAGTGAGCTCATTGTTCAGTTCCCACCTATGAGTGAGAACATGCGGTGTTTGGTTTTCTCTTCTTGTGAGAGTTTGCTAAGAATGATGGTTTCCAGCTGCATCCATGTCCCTACAAAGGACGCAAACTCATCCTTTTTTATGGCTGCATAGTATTCCATGGTGTATATGTGCCACATTTTCTTAATCCAGTCTGTCACTGATGGACATTTGGGTTGATTCCAAGTCTTTGCTATTGTGAATAGTGCCGCAATAAACATACGAGTGCATGTGTCTTTGTAGTAGCATAATTTATAATCCTTTGGGTATATACCCAGTAGTGGGATGGCTGGGTCATATGGTACATCTAGTTCTAGATCCTTGAGGAATCGCCATACTGTTTTCCATAATGGTTGAACTAGTTTACAATCCCACCAACAGTGTAAAAGTGTTCCTATTTCTCCACATCCTCTCCAACACCTGTTGTTTCCTGATTTTTTAATGATTGCCATTCTAACTGGTGTGAGATGGTATCTCATTGTGGTTTTGATTTGCATTTCTCTGATGGCGAGTGATGATGAGCATTTTTTCATGTGTCTGTTGGCTGTATGAATGTCTTCTTTTGAGAAATGTCTGTTCATATCCTTTGCCCACTTTATGATGGGGTTGTTTGTTTTTTTCTTGTATATTTGTTTGAGTTCTTTGTAGATTCCGGAAATTAGCCCTTTATCAGATGAGTAGATTGCAAAAATTTTCTCCCATTCTGTAGGTTGCCTGTTCACTCTGATGGTAGTTTCTTTTGCTGTGCAGAAGCTCTTTAGTTTCATTAGATCCCATTTGTCAATTTTGGCTTTTGCTGCCATTGCTTTTGGTGTTTTAGACATGAAGTCCTTGCCCATGCCTACGTCCTGAATGGTACTACCTAGATTATCTACTAGGGTTTTTATAGTAATAGGTCTAACATTTAAGTCTCTAATCCATCTTGAATTAATCTTCATATCAGGAGTAAGGAAAGGATGCAGTGTCAGCTTTCTACTTGTGGCTAGCCAATTTTCCCAGCACCATTTATTAAATAGGGAATCCTTTCCCCATTTCTTGTTTCTCTCAGGTTTATCAAAGATCAGATGGCTGTAAATGTGTGGTATTATTTCTGAGGACTCTGTTCTGTTCCATTGGTCTATATCTCTGTTTTGGTACCAGTACCATGCTGTTTTGGTTACTGTAGCCTTGTAGTATAGTTTGAAGTCAGGTAGCGTGACGCCTCCAGCTTTGTCCTTTTGACTTAGGATTGTCTTGGCAATGCGGGCTCTTTTTTGGTTCCATATGAACTTTAAAGCAGTTTTTTCCAATTGTGTGAAGAAACTCATTGGTAGCTTGATAGGGATGGCATTGAATCTATAAATCACCTTGGGCAGTATGGCCATTTTCATGATATTGATTCTTCCTATCCATGAGCATGGTATGTTCTTCCATTTGTTTGTGTCCTCTTTTATTTCACTGAGCCTGTTATACCTATTTTCTCATAAGGCAGTGTTTGAACATTGTTCCTGTAAAACCGAAAAAGTGATATTTTGGAGCACCTTGAGACTATGACAGAAAGTGAAATATCCTCAAATCAAACCCAGACAGTAGCATTCCAAGAAACTGATCTCTGATATGTGCATTCATTTCACAGAGTTAAAGGGTACTCTGCGTTGCCCAGTTTGGAAACTCTGTCCTTGAGGAATCTGCGAAGGGATATTAAGTGGCGCCGAGAGGACTGTGGTGAGCAAGGTAATGTTTTCCATTGAAAACTGGAGAGAAGCTTTCTGAGCAACTGCTTTGTGATGTGTGTATTCATCTCATAGAGTTAAACCATTCTTTGGATTGAGTAGTTTGAAATCACTGTTAGGGTGGAATCTGAGGAAGGACATTTGGGAATGCTCTTTAGAATATGGAGAAAGAAATATCCAAAGATGAAAACCAGAAGGAAGCTTTCTGTGAAACTGCTATGTGTCGAGTGAAGTCCTCTCTCTCGTTAAGCTTCTCTTTTCCTTGAGCAGTGTTCTAAAACCTTTATGTTTAGTGTGCAAAGGCATATTCTTGAGCGCTTTGATGCTTATGATGAAAACGGATATATCTTCAGATAGAAACTGGAGAGGAGCGTTCCGAGGAGCTGCATTGTGACGTGTGCATTTCACTCACAGAGTTATACCTTTTTTCTCATAGAGAATTGTGAAATAGCTTTTGGAGAAAAAGCTACCAAGGGACATTCACCATATTGAGGACTATGGTGAAAAACGAAATATCCTTAGGCAAAAATTGAAAAGAAGCCTTCTCTGTAAAAGCTTTGTGACAGATATGTTTATTCATCTCACATAGATAAAACTTTCTTTATATTACGCAGTTTGGAAACTGCATGATGGATGAATCTGTGAATTGACATTTGGGAGCAAATTCAGGACTCTGGGTAAATGGTAATATCTTCATATAAAAGCTGGAGAGAAGCTTTCTGAGAAACTGCTTTGTGATGTGTGCATTCCACTCAGGGAGGTATACCTCTTTTCTCTTAAGGCAGTGTTTGAACACTGTTCCTGCAAAACCGAAAAAGTGATATTTCGGAGGACATTGAAGACTATGGAAAAAAGTGAAATATCCTCAGATAAAACCCAGAAAGAAGCGTTTCAAGAATCTGCTCTCTGATATGCGCATTCATTTCACAGAGTTAAAATTTACTCTACGTTGCCCAGTTTGGATGCTCTGTCTTTGAGGAATCTGCGAAGGGATGGTAATGGGTGCCTGGAAGCCTATGGTAAGCAAGGAAATGTCTTCCAATGAAAACTGGACAGAAGCCCTCTGAGTTACTGCTTTGTGATGTGTGTATTAATCTCGTAGAGTTAAATCATTGTTTGGAATGAGCAGTTTGAAATCACTGTTTCTGTGGAATCTGACAAAGGACATTTGGGAATGCTCTTTAGAATATGCTGATCCGGAAATACACTCAGAGAAAAACCAGAGGGAAGCTTTCTGTGAAAGTGCTTTGTGTCGTTTGAATTAAACTCACACAGTTCAGTTTCTCTTTTCATTGAGCCGTATTCTGACACAGTGTTTAGTCTTCGCAGTGATATTCAGGAACGCTTTGAGGCTTATGATGAAAACGGAAATATCTTCAAATCGAAATTGGAGAGAAGCTTTCCGAGGAGCTGCTTCGGGATGTGTGCATTCCACTCACAGAGTTATGTCTTTCTTCTCATAGAGGATTGGGGAATCCTTTTTGGAGAAAAAGCTACCAAGGGATATTCAGGAATATATGGATGATTACTGTGGAAAAAGAAATATCCTCAGACAAAAACAGGAAAGAAGCTTTCTGTGAAACTGGTTTGTGATAGATATGTGTGTTCAACTGACGTAGATAAATCTTTCTTTATTTTATACAGTTTGGAAACTCCGTCATGGACGGATCCACAAAGGGACATTCGGGACACATTCATGCTTATGGTGAAAAAGGGAATCTCTTCAGATAAAAACAGGAGAGAAGCTTTCTAAGAAACTGCTTTGCGATGTCTGAAGTCCAGTGAGGGAGTTATACATCTTTTCCCCTAGGGCAATGTTTTTTTTTTTTTTATTATACTTTAAGTTCTAGGGTACATGTGCATAAAGTGCAGGTTTGTTACATATGTATACTTGTGCCATGTTGGTGTGCTGCACCCATCAACTCGTCAGCACCCATCAATTCATCATTTATATCATGTATAATTCCCCAATGCAATCCCTCCCCCCTCCCCCTTCCCATGATAGGCCCAAGTGTGTGATGTTCCCCTTCCCGAGTCCAAGTGATCTCATTGTTCAGTTCCCACATATGAGTGAGAATGTGCGGTGTTTGGTTTTCTGTTCTTGTGATAGTTTGCTAAGAATGATGGTTTCCAGCTGCATCCATGTCCCTACAAAGGATGCAAACTCATCCTTTTTTATGGCTGCATAGTATTCCATGGTGTATATGTGCCACATTTTCTTAATCCAGTCTGTCACAGATGGACATTTGGGTTGATTCCAAGTCTTTGCTACTGTGAAGAGTGCTGCAATAAACATACTTGTGCATGTGTCTTTGTAGCAGAATAATTCATAATCCTTTGGGTATATACCCAGTAGTGGGATGGCTGGGTCATATGGTACATCTAGTTCTAGATCCTTGAGAAATTGCCATACTGTTTTCCATAATGGTTGAACTAGTTTACAATCCCACCAACAGTGTAAAAGTGTTCCTATTTCTCCACATCCTCTCCAACACCTGTTGTTTCCTGATTTTTTAATGATTGCCATTCTAACTGGTGTGAGATGGTATCTCATTGTGGTTTTGATTTGCATTTCTCTGATGGCGAGTGATGATGAGAATTTTTTCATGTGTCTGTTGGCTGTATGTCTTCTTTTGAGAAATGTCTGTTCATATCCTTTCCCCACATTTTGATGGGATTGTTTGTTTTTTTCTTGTATATTTGAGTTCTTTGTAGATTCTGGATATTAGCCCTTTGTCGGATGAGTAGATTGCAAAAATTTTCTCCCATTCTGTAGGTTGCCTGTTCACTCTGATGGTAGTTTCTTTTGCTGTGCAGAAGCTCTTTAGTTTAATGAGATCCCATTTCTCAATTTTGGCTTTTGCTGCCATTGCTTTTGGTGTTTTAGACATGAAGTCCTTGCCCATGCCTATGTCCTGAATGGTACTACCTAGATTTTCTTCTAGGGTTGGTTTTTATGGTATTAGGTCTAACATTTAAGTCTCTAATCCATCTTGAATTAATCTTCTTATCAGGAGTAAGGAAAGGATCCAGTTTCAGCTTTCTACTTATGGCTAGCCAATTTTCCCAGCACCATTTATTAAATAGGGAATCCTTTCCCCATTTCTTGTTTCTCTCAGGTTTATCAAAGATCAGATGGCTGTAGATGTGTGGTATTATTTCTGAGGACTCTGTTCTGTTCCATTGGTCTATATCTCTGTTTTGGTACCAGTACCATGCTGTTTTGGTTACTGTAGCCTTGTAGTATAGTTTGAAGTCAGGTAGCGTGACGCCTCCAGCTTTGTCCTTATGACTTAGGATTGTCTTGGCAATGCAGGCTCTTTTTTGGTTCCATATGAACTTTAAAGCATTTTTTTCCAATTGTGTGAAGAAACTCATTGGTAGCTTGATGGGGATGGCATTGAATCTATAAATCACCTTGGGCAGTATGGCCATTTTCATATTGATTCTTCCTGTCCATGAGCATGGTATGTTCTTCCATTTGTTAGTGTCCTCTTTTATTTCACTGAGCAGTGGTTTGTAGTTCTCCTTGAAGAGGTCCTTTACATCCCTTGTAAGTTGGATTCCTAGGTATTCCTTGTAAGTGGGATTCCTAGGTATTTTATTCTCTTTGAAGCAATTGTGAATGGAAGTTCATTCCTGATTTGGCTCTCTGCTTGTCTGTTACTGGTGTATAAGAATGCTTGTGATTTTTACACATTAATTTTGTATCCTGAGACTTTGTTGAAGTTGCTTATCAGCTTAAGGAGATTTTGGGCTGAGACGATGGGGTTTTCTAAATATACAATCATGTCATCTGCAAACAGGGACAATTTGACTTCTTCTTTTCCTAACTGAATACCCTTGATTTCTTTCTCTTGCCTGATTGCCCTAGCCAGAACTTCCAACACTATATTGAATAGGAGTGGTGAGAGAGGGCATCCCTGTCTTGTGCCAGTTTTCAAAGGGAATTTTTCCAGTTTTTTCCCATTCAGTATGATATTAGCTGTGGGTTTGTCATGAATAGCTCTTTTTATTTTGAGATACGTTCCATCAATACCGAATTTATTGAACGTTTTTAGCATGAAGGGCTGTCGAATTTTGTCACAAGCCTTTTCTGCATCTATTGAAATAGTCATGTGGTTTTTGGTTCTGTTTATATGCTGGATTACGTTGATTGATTTGCATATGTTGAACCTGGCTTGCATTCCAGGGATGAAGTCCACTTGATCATGGTGGATAAGCTTTTTGATGTGCTGCTGAATCCGGTTTGCCAGTATTTTATTGAGGATTTTTGCATCGATGTTCATCAGGGAGATTGGTCTAAAATTCTCTTTTTATGTTGTGTCTCTGCCAGGCTTTGGTATCAGGATGATGTTGGCCTCATAAAATGAGTTAGGGAGGATTCCCTCTTTTTCTATTGATTGGAATATTGTCAGAAGGAATGGTACCAGCTCCTCCTTGTACCTCTGGTGGAATTCAGCTGTGAATCCATCTGTTCCTGGACTTTTTTTGGTGGGTAGGCTATTAATTGTTGCCTCAATTTAGGAGCCTCCTATTTGTCTATTCAGGGATTCAACTTCTTCCTGGTTTAGTCTTGGAAAAGTGTAAGTGTCCAGGAAATGATCCATTTCTTCTAGATTTTCTAGTTGATTTGTGTAGAGGTGTTTAT
>NC_045448.1:87933055-87945599 GCF_002776525.5 Piliocolobus tephrosceles | reverse complement strand
ATATACACCATGGAATACTATGCAGCCATAAAAAAGGATGAGTTTGCGTCCTTTGTAGGGACATGGATGCAGCTGGAAACCATCATTCTTAGCAAACTCTCACAAGAACAGAAAACCAAACACCGCATGTTCTCACTCATATGTGGGAACTGAACAATGAGTTCACTTGGACTCGGGAAGGGGAACATCACACACTGGGGCCTATCATGGGGGGGTAGGGGGGAGGGATTGCATTGGGGAGTTATACCTGATATAAATGATGAATTGATGGGTGCTGACGAGTTGATGGGTGCAGCACACCAACCTGGCACAGGTATACATTTGTAACAAACCTGCACGTTATGCACATGTACCCTAGAACTTAAAGTATAATAAAAAAAAAAAAAGAAAGAAAGAAAACGGAATGTGCTGTGGTGGCAGAACAGAAAGAAGTTGAGTGATTGACATTGTTGAGCTGCTGCAGGAAATCTGGTAGTCTCCATTTCCAGAGGTATTGTAATGTAGAAAAATTGAATAACTTTATTACTTAAGTCACTATAAGAATGTCTTCTGTTACTTGCAACACAATGCACTCAACTAATAAAATATGTTTCTAGAAAAAAAAAAAAGAAAATAGGTATACCTCCCTGAGTGAAATGCACAGATCACAAGGCAGTTTCTCAGAAAGCTTCTCTCCGGTTTTTATCTAAAGATATTTCCTTTTTCACCATAGGCCTGAATGTGCTCCTTAATGTCCCTTCGCATTACGTCCATGATGTAGTTTACAAACTTCATAATATAAAGAAAGTTTTATCTATGTGATATGAATAAACATATCTATCACAAAGCAGTTTCACAGAAATCTTCTTACCATTTTTTGTCTGCAAACCTTTCCTTTTTCACCATAGTCCTGAACGTGCTCTCGAATTTCCCTTCATGGATCCGTCCATGACAGATTTTCCAAGCTGTGTAATGCAAAGAAAGATTTATCTATGTGAGATGAGTACACATAGCACAGAGCAGTTTCACAAAAAGCTTCTTTCCAGTTTTTGTCTGAGGCTATCTCCCTTTTCACCATAGGCCTCAATATGCTCCCGGTTATCCCTTGGTACCTTTTTCTCCAAAAGGGTTTCTCAAATGCTGTATGAGAAGAAAGGTATAATTCTGTGAGTGGAATGCATAAGTCACAAAGCAACTCCTCAGAAAGCTTCTCTCCAGTTTCTATCTGAAGATATTTCCGTTTCCACCATAAACCTGGAAGTGCTCCCAAATATGCCTTAGGAGACTAATCTAAAACAGTGTTAGAATACTGCTCAATGAAAACAGAAGGTTAACTGTGTGAGTGGAATTCACATGACACAGAGCAGTTTCACAGAATGCCTCCTACTGGATTTTACCTGAGGGTCTTTCTTTTTCAGCATATTCTTAAGAGCGTTCCCAAATGTCCTTTCTCAGGTTCCACAGAAACAGTGATTTCAACCTGCTCAATCCAAAGAATGATTTAACTCTATGAGATGAATACACACATCACAAAGCAGTTGCTCACAAAGCTTCTCACCAGTTTTCAACAGAAGACATTTCCTTGCTCAACACAGGCCTCCAGGCGCCACTTACTACCCCTTCGCCGATTAATGAAAGACAGAATTTCCAAACTGGGCAATGTAGAGTAAGCTTTAACTCTGTGAAATGAATGCACGTATCAGAGAGCAGATTCTTGGAACACTTCTTTCTCGGTTTTATTTGATTATATTTCATTTTTCACTGTAGTCTTCAAGGTGTTACGAAATACAACTTTTTCAGTTTTACAAGAACAGTGTTCAAACACTCCCTTATAAGAAAAGAGGTATCACTCCCTGAGTGGAATGCACACATCACAAAGCAGGTTCTAAGTAAGCTTCTCTCCAGTTTTCATCTGACGATATTTTCTTTTTTACCCTAAGCCCAACTGTGATCCCAAATATCCCTTCGCGGATCCATCCATGATGGAGTGTCCAAGCTGTGTAATGTAAAGAAAGCTTTATATATGTGTGATGAATAAACATAGCAAAAAGCAGATTCACAGAAAGCTTCTTTCCAGTTTTTATCTGAAGATATTTTCTTTTTCACCATTGTCCTGAATGTGCATCCGAAAGTCCTTTGTGGATCCGTCCAGGACAGAGTTTCCAAGTTGTGTAATGTAAAGAAAGCTTTATCTAAGTGAGATGAATGCATATATCACAGAGCAGTTTCACAGAAAGATTTTTTCCAGTTTTTGTCTGAGGCTATTTCCCTTTTCACTGTAGGTGTCAGTATGCTTCCGAATATCACTTGGTACCTTTTTCTCCAAAAGGGTTTCCCCAACTCTGTATGAGAAAGGAGATATAACACTGTGACTGGAATGCATACATCACAAAGCAGATCCTAAGAAAGCTTCTCTCCAGTTTCTATCTGAAGATATTTCCGTTTTCATCATAAGCCTCAAACCGCTCCAAAATAGCCCTTCCCATGCTAAACATAAACAGGATTGGAAAACTGCTCAATGAAAAGAGAGGCTTAACTGAGGGAGAGAATTTAAGATGATACAGAGCAGTTTCAGAAAGCTTCATTCCGGGTTTTACCTGAGGATATTTCCTTCTCCATATTCTAGTGAGCGTTCCCAAATGTCCTTCCTCAGATTCCACAGAAACAGGGATTTCAAACTACTCAATCCAAAAATGGTTTAACCCTACGAGACGAATACACACATCACAAAGCAATTGCTCAGAAAGCTTCTCTCTAGTTTTCATCGGAAGTCGTTTCCTTGCTCACCAGAAGCCTCCAGGCATCACTTAATATTCCTTCAGAGATTTCTCAAAGACAGAGTCTCCAAACTGTGCAACATAGAGTAGGCTTTAACTATGTGAAATGAATGCACATATCAGAGAGCAGTTTCTTGGAACGCTTGTCTCTGGGTTTTATTTAAGAATATTTCACTTTTTGCCATAGTCTTCAATAAGGTCCGAAATATCACTTTTTGGTTTTACAGGAGCAGTGTTCAAACACTGCTTTATGGGAAAAGAGGTATAACTCCCTGAGTGGAATGCACACATCACAGAGCACTTGGTCAGAAAGCTTCTATCCAGTTTTTATCTGAAGATACCTCCTTTTTCACTGTAGGTCTGAATGTGCTTCCGAATTTTTCTTAGTGGATCCGTCCGTGACGGAGTTTCCAAACTGCACAATATAAGAAAAGTTTTATCTATGTGAGATGAATGAACATATGTATCACAAAGCAGTTTCACAGAAATCTTCTTTCCACTTTTTCTCTGAGTATATTTTCTTTTTCTCCATAGCCATCCATATACCCCCGAATGTCCCCTGGTAGCTTTTTCTCCAAAAGGAATTCGCCAATCCTCTATGAGAAATAAAGTATAACTCTGTGAGTGGATGGAACACGTCACAAAGTAGTTGCTTGGACATCTTCCCTCCAGTTTCTATCTGAAGATATTTCTGTTTTCACCATAAGCCTCAAAGCACTCCCGACTCTCCCTTAGCTAACTAAGGTAAAACAGTGTTAGAATACTGCTCAATGAAAACTGAAACTTAACTGTGTGAGTGGAATTCACATGACACAGAGCAGTTTCACAAAAAGCTTCCTTCTGGTTTTTATCGGAGGGTATTTCTTTTTCAGCATATTCTTAAGAGCGTTCCAAATGTCCTTTCTCAGGTGCCACAGAAAGAGTGATTTCAAGTTGTTCAATCTAAAGAATGATTTAACTCTATGAGATGAATACACACATCACAAAGCAGTTTCTCAGAGAGCTTCTCTCCAGCTTTCAACGGAAGACATTTCCTTGTTTGCCACAGGCCTCCAGTCACCACTTAATATCCCTTCACAGAATCCTCAAAGACAGACTTTCTAAATGGGAAATGTAGAGTAAGCTTTAACTCTGTGAAATGAATACATATGTCAAGGAGCAGTTCCTTGAACCGCTTCTTTCTGGATTTTATTTCAGGATTTTCACTTTTTGCAATAGTCTAAAATGCGCTCCAAAATATTACTTTTTCAGGTTTACAGGAACAGTGTTCAAACACTGCCTTATGAGGAAAGAGGTATAACTCCCTGAGTGGAATGCACACATCACAAAACAGTTTATCAGAAAGTTTCTATCCAGTTTTTATCTGAAGATATCTCTTTTTCACCATAGGCCTGAATGGGCTCCCGAATGTCCCTTCGTGGATCCATCCACAACGGAATTTCCAAACTGCGTAATATAAGGAAAATTTTACCTGTGTGAGATGAATAAACATATTTATCACAAAGCAGTTTCACAGAAAGCTTCTTTCCATTTTTTGTCTGAGGATATTTCCTTTGTCACCATAGTCATCTATATACTCCCAAATGTCTCCTGATAGCTTTTTCCCCAAAAGGGATTCCCCAATCCTCTATGAGAAGAAAAGTATAACTCTGTGAGTGGAATGCACATGTCACAAAGCAGCTCCTCGGAAATCTTCTCTCCAGTTTCCATCTGAAGATATTTCCATTTTCACCATAAGCCTCAAAGCACTCCCGAGTATCCCTTAGCTGATTAAACTGAAACAGTGTTAGATTACTGCTAAATGAAAACAGAAGATTAATTGTGCGAGTGGAATTCACATGACAAAGAGTAGTTTCACAGAAAACTTCCTTCTTATTTTTATTGGAGGGTATTTATTTTTCAGCATATTCTTAAGAGCATTCCCAAATGTCCTTTCTCAGGTTCCACAAAAAGAGTGATTTCAAACTGCTCAATCCAAAGAATGATTTAACACTATGAGATAAATGCACACATCACAAAGCAGTTGCTCAGAAAGCTTCTCTCCAGTTTTCAGTGGAAGACATTTTTTTACTCCCCAGAGGCCTTGGGTTGCCACTTAATATCCCTTTGCAGAATCCTCAAAGACAGACTTCCTAAGTTGAGAAATGTAGAGTAAGCTTTAACTCTCTGAAATGAATGGATATGTCAGAGCAGATTCTTGGAACGCTTCTTTCTGGGTTTTATTTCAGAATATTTCACTTTTCAAGATAGTCTTCCATGCGCTCCAAAGTATAACTTTTTCGGTTGTATAGGAACAGTGTTCAAACACTGCCTTATGAGAAAAGAGGTATAACTCCCTGAGTGGAATGCACATATCACAAAGCAGGTTCTCAGACAGCTTCTCTCCAGTTTTTATCTGAAGTTATCACCTATTTCACCACAGTCCTGAATGTGCTCCCGAATGTCCTTTCACGGATCCGTCCATGACCATGTTTCAAAACTGCATAATAGAATGAAAGTTTTATCTATGTGGGACGAATAAACATATCTATCACAAAACAGTTTCACAGAAAGCTTCTTTCCAGTTTCTGTCTGAGGACATTTCCTTTTTCACCATAGCCCTCCATATGGTGAATGTTCCTTGGTAGCTTTCTTTCTGAAAGGGACTTCATAATCCTCTATGAGAAAAAAGATATAACTCTATGAGTGGAATGCACACGTCAGAAAGCATTTCCTTGGAAAGCTTCTCTCCAGTTTCTATCTGAAGATATTTCTTGTTTCACCATAAGTCTCAAAGCACTCCCAATTATCCCTTCACATGCTAAACATAACCAGGGTTAGAAAACTGCTAAGTGAAAAGAGAGGCTTAACTGAGTGAGGGGAATTAAGATGACACAGAGCAGTTTCACTGAAAGCTTCCTTCTGGATTTTACCTGAGGATATTTCTTTCTCCATATTCTAAGGAGCATTCCCAAATGTCCTTCCTCAGATTCCACAAAAACAGTGATTTCAAACTGCTCAATCCAAAGAATGATTTAACTCTATGAGCTGAATACAAACATCACAAAAGAGTTGCTCAGAAAACTTCTCTCCAATTTTCCACAGAAGATATTTCCTTGCTCACCACAAGCTCCCATTTGCCACTTAATATCCCTTCACAGTATCCTCAAAGACAAACTTTCAAAACTGGGAAATGGAGAGTAAGCTTTGTCTCTGAAATGATTGTACATGTCAGAGAGCAGTTTCTTGGAGCACTTCTTTCTGGGTTTTATTTCAGGATATTTCACTTTTCGCTGTATTCTTCCATGCGCTCCGAAATATCACCTTTTCTGTTTCAGAGGAACAGTGTTCAAACACTGCCTTATGAGAAAAGAGGTATAACTCCCTGAGTGGAATGCACACATCATAAATCAGTTTCTCAGAAATCTTCTTGCCAGTTTTTATCTGAAGTATTTCCTTTTTCCCCATTGGCCTAAATATGCTCGGGAATGTCCCTTCACGAATCCATCCATAACAGAGTTACCAAACTGCGTAAGAGAAAGAAACTTTTATCTATATGAGATGAATAAACATAGCAAAAAGCAGATTCACAGAAAAATTCTTTCCCGTTTTTATTTGAAGATATTTCCATTTTCAACATAGTCCTGAATGTGCTCCCGTATGTCCCTTCGTGGATTCATCCATGACAGAGTTTCCAAACTGCGTAATGTAGACAAAGCTTTATCTTTGTGAGATGAATAACATATCACAGAACAGTACACAGAAAGTGTTTCCCCGATGCTGTATGAGAACAGAGGTAGAACACTGTGAGTGTATTGCACACGTCACAATGCAGTTCTGCGGAAAGCTTCTATCTAGTTTCTATCTGAACATATTTCCTTTTTCACCGTATGCCTCAAAGCACTCCCGAATATCCCTTCACACGCTAAACATAAACAGTGGTTGAAAACAGCTCAATGAAAACAGAAGCTTCACTGAGCAGGAGGAATTCACATTACACAGAGCAGTTTCACAGAAAGCTCCCTTCTCGTTTTTATCTGAGGATATTTCTTTCTCCATATTCTAAAGAACATTCCCAAATGTCCTTCCTCAGATTCTATAGAAACAGTGATTTCAAACGGCTCAATTTAAAGTATGATTTAACTCTATGAGATGAATACACACGTCACAAAGCAGTTGCTCAGAAAGCTTCTCTCGAGTTTTCAACGGAAGACATTTCCTTGCTCAACACAGGCCTCCGGGTGCCAATTAATATCCCTTAGTAGATTACTCAAGGGAGAGTTTCCAAACTGGGAAACGTAGAGCAAGCTTTATTTCTGCGAAATAAATGCACATATAAGAGAGCATTTTCATGGAATGCTTCTTTCTGGGTTTTAATGGAGGATATTTCACTTTTCACCATAGCCTTTGAAGCACTCTGAAATATCACTTTTTCAGTTTTATAGGAACAGTGTTTAAACACTGCCTTATGACAAAAGAGGTATAAATTCCTGAGTGGAATGCACACATCACAAAGCAGTTTTTCAGAGTTCCTCCTCCATTTTTATCTGAAGATATTTGCTTTTTCACCGTAGACTTGAATGTGCTCCCCAATGTCCCTACGAAGATCCGTTTGTGACGGAGTTTCCTAACTGCGTAATATAAAGAAGGTTTTATCTATGTAGGTGAATAAGCATATCTATCACAAAGAAGCTTCACAGAAGGCTTCTTTCCAGTTTAGTCTGAAGATATTTTCCTTTTAACCGTAGCCATCCATATACTCCCGAATGTCCCCTGGTAGCTTTTTCTCCAAAAGGGATTCCCCAATCCTCTATCAGAAGGAAGCTATAACACTTTGAGTGAAGCGCACATGTCACAAACAGCTCCTTGGAAAGCTTTTCTCCACTTTCTAGCTGAACATATTTCTGTTTTCACCATAAGCCTCAAAGTGCACCCGAAATTCCCTTCACAGACTAAACAAAAAAAGTGTTAGAATACTGTTCAATGAAATGAGAAGCTGAACTGAGTGAGTGGAATTCACACGAGACAGAGCAGTTTCACCAAAGATTCCTACTGATTTTTATCTGAGGGTATTTCTTTTTCAGCATATTCTAAGGAGCATTCCCAAATGTCCTTTTTCAGGTTCCACAGAAACAGTAATTTCAAACTGCTCAACCTAAAGAATTATTTAACTCTATGACATAAATACACACGTCCCAAAGCAGTGGCTCAGAAAGCTTCTCTCCAGTTTTCAACGGATGACATTTCCTTGCTCAACACAGGCCTCCAGGCACCACATAATATCCCTTTGCAGATTCCTCAAATACAGAGTTTCCAAACTGGGCAATGTACAGTAAGTTTTAACTCTGTGAGATGAATGCACATATCACACAGTAGTTTCTTGGAATGCTTCGTTCTGGGTTTTATTTGAGGATATTTCCCTTTTTGCTATAGTCTTCAATGCACTATGAAATACCACTTTCTCGGTTTTACAGGAACAGTGTTCAAACACTGCCTTATGAGAAAAGAGGTAAAACTCCCTGAGTGGAATGCACACATCGAAAAGCAGTTTCTCAGAAAGCTTATCTCCGGTTTTTATCTGAAGATATTTCCTTTTTCACTATGGTCCTGAATGTGCTTCTGAATGTCCCTTCGTGGATCAGTCCATGACGGAGTTTCCAAGCTGCATAATGTAAAGAAAGCTTTATCTATGTGAAATGAATAAACATGGCAAAAAGCACATTCACACAATGCTTCTTTCCAGTTTTTATCTGAAGATATTTCCTTTTTCACCAGAGTCCTGAATGTGCTCCAAAACGTCCCTTCACGGATCAGTCCATGACTTAGTTTCCAAGCTGTGTAACGTAAAAAAGCTTTATGTATGGGAGATTAATACACATAGCAAAAAGGAGGTTCACGGAAAGCTTCTTTGCCATTTTTATCTGATGATATTTCGTTTTATAACCTATGCCTGAATGTGCTCCTAATGTCCATTCGCGGATCCGTCCACGACAGAGTTTCCAAGTTGCATAATGTAATGAAAGCTTTACCTATGTGAGATGAAAACACATAGAATAGAGCAGTTACACAGAAAGCTTTTATTCTTTTTGTCTGAGGCTATTTCCCTTTTCACCATAGGCGTCAATATGCTCCTGAATATACCTTGGTACCTTTTCCTCCAAAAGGGCTTCCCCGATGCCGTATGAGAACAGAGCTATAACACTGTGAGTGGAATGCACACATCACAAAGCAGCTACTCAGAAAGCTTCTCTCCAGTTTCGGTCTGAACATATTTCCGTTTTCACTGCAAGCCTCAAAGCGCTCCTGACTATCCCTTTGCATGCTAAACAAAAACAGTGTTAGAAAACTGCTCAATGAAAAGAGAAGCTTAACTGAGTGAGAGGAATTCACACCACATATAGCAGTTTCACAGACAGCTTCCTTCTGGTTTTTATCTGAGGATATTTCTTTCTCCATATTCTAAAGAGCATTCTCAAATGTCCTTCCTATGATTCCACAGAAAGAGTGATTACAAACTGCTCAATCCCAAGAATGAGATGACATGACTACACAAATTACAAAGCAAGTGCTCAGAAAGCTTCTCCCCAGTTTTCAACAGAAGACTTTCCTTGCTCATCACAGGCCTCCGGACACCACTAAATATCCCTTCGCAGATTTCTCAAAAACAGTTTCCAAACTGGGCAATGTAGAGAAAGCTTTCACTCTGTGAATTGAATGCAAATATCAGAGAGCAGTTTCTTGTAACGTTTCTTTCTCGTTTTTATTTGAGCATAGCTAAATTTTCGCCTTAGTCTTCAAAGCACTCTGAAATATCACTTTTTCGATTTTACAGAAACATAGTTCAAACAATGCCTTATGAGACTAGAGGTATAACTCCCTGAGTAGAATGCACACATCATGAAGCATTTTCTCAGAAAACTTCTATCCCGTTTTTATCTGAAGATATCTCCTTTTTCAGCGTAGGCATGAATGTGCTCCCTAATGTCCCTTCATGTATCCGTCCATGATGGAGTTTCCAATCTGCATACTGTAAAGGAAGATTTTCTTTTTTCTTTTTTTTAATTATACTTTAAGTTCTAGGGTACATGTGCATAACGTGCAGGTTTGTTACATATGTATACTTGTGCCATGTTGGTGTGCAGCACCCATCAACTCGTCAGCACCCATCAATTCATCATTTATATCCGGTATAACTCCCCAGTGCAATCCCTCCACCCTCCCCCCTCCCCATGATAGGCCCCAGTGTGTGATGTTCCCCTTCCCGAGTCCAAGTGAACTCATTGTTCAGTTCCCACCTATGAGTGAGAACATGCGGTGTTTGGTTTTCTCTTCTTGTGAGAGTTTGCTAAGAATGATGGTTTCCAGCTGCAACCATGTCCCTACAAAGGATGCAAACTCATCCTTTTGTATGGCTGCATAGTATTCCATGGTGTATATGTGCCACATTTTCTTAATCCAGTCTGTCACTGAAGGACATTTGGGTTGATTCCAAGTCTTTGCTATTGTGAATAGTGCCACAATAAACATATGTGTGCATGTGTCTTTGTAGTAGCATAATTTATAATCCTTTGGGTATACACCCACTAGTGGGATGGCTGGGTCATATGGTACATCTAGTTCTAGATCCTTGAGGAATTGCCATACTGTTTTCCATAATGGTTGAACTAGTTTACAATCCCACCAACAATGTAAAAGTGTTCCTATTTCTCCACATCCTCTCCAACACCTGTTGTTTCCTGATTTTTTAATGATTGCCATTCTAACTGGTGTGAGATGGTAGCTCATTGTAGTTTTGATTTTCATTTCTCTGATGGCGAGTGATGATGAGCATTTTTTCATGTGTCTGTTGGCTGTATGAATGTCTTCTTTTGAGAAATGTCTGTTCATATACTTTCCCCACTTTTGGATGGGGTTGTTTGTTTTTTTCTTGTATATTGGTTTGAGTTCTTTGTAGATTCCGGAAATTAGCCCTTTGTCAGATGAGTAGATTGCAAAAATTTTCTCCCGTTCTGTAGGTTGCCTGTTCACTCTGATGGTAGTTTCTTTTGCTGTGCAGAAGCTCTTTAGTTTAATTAGATCCCATGTGTCAATTTTGGCTTTTTCTGCCATTGCTTTTGGTGTTTTAGACATGAAGTCCTTGCCCATGCCTATGTCCTGAATGGTACTACCTAGATGTTCTTCTAGGGTTTTTATGGTATTTGGTCTAACATTTAAGTCTCTAATCCATCTTGAATTAATCTTTGTATCAGGAGTAAGGAAAGGATGTAGTGTCAGCTTTCTACTTATGGCTAGCCAATTTTCCCAGCAACATTTATTAAATAGGGAATCCTTTCCCCATTTCTTGTTTCTCTCAGGTTTATCAAAGATCAGATGGCTGTAGATGTGTGGTATTATTTCTGAGGACTCTGTTCTATTCCATTGGTCTATATCTATGTTTTGGTACCAGTACCATGCTGTTTTGGTTACTGTAGCCTTGTAGTATAGTTTGAAGTCAGGTAGCGTGACGCCTCCAGCTTTCTCCTTTTGAATTAGGATTGTCTTGGCAATGCGGGCTCTTTTTTGGTTCCATATGAACTTTAAAGCAGTTTTTTCCAATTCGGTGAAGAAACTCATTGGTAGCTTGATGGGGATGGCATTGAATCTATAAATCACCTTGGGCAGTATGGCCATTTTCACGATATTGATTCTGCCTATCCATGAGCATGGTATGTTCTTCCATTTGTTTGTGTCCTCTTTGATTTCACTGAGCACTGGTTTGTAGTGCTCCTCGAAGAGGTCCTTTACATCCCTTGTAAGTTGGATTCCTAGGTATTTGATTCTCTTTGAAGCAATTGTGAATGGAAGTTCATTCCTGATTTGGCTCTCTCCTTGTCTGTTACTGGTGTATAAGAATGTTTGTGATTTTAGCACATTAATTTTGTATCCTGAGACTTTGCTGAAGTTGCTTATCAGCTTAAGAAGGTTTTGGGCTGAGACGATGGGGTTTTCTAAGTATACAATCATGTCATCTGCAAACAGGGACAATTTGACTCCTTCTTTTCCTAACTGAATACCCTTGATTTCTTTCTCTTGCCTGATTGCCCTAGCCAGAACTTCCAACACTATGTTGAATAGGAGTGGTGAGAGAGGGCATCCCTGTCTTGTGCCAGTTTTCAAAGGGAATTTTTCCAGTTTTTGCCCATTCAGTATGATATTAGCTGTGGGTTTGTCATAAATAGGTCTTATTATTTTGAGGTACGTTCCATCAATACCGAATTTGTTGAGCGTTTTTAGCATGAAGGGCTGTTGAATTTTATCAAAAGCCTTTTCTGCATCTATTGAGATAATCATGTGGTTCTTGTCTTTGGTTCTGTTGATATGCTGGATTACGTTGATTGATTTGCGAATGTTGAACCAGCCTTGCATCTCAGGGATGAAGCCCACTTGATCATGGTGGATAAGCTTTTTGATGTGCTGCTGAATCCGGTTTGCCAGCATTTTATTGAGGATTTTTGCATCGATGTTCATCAGGGAGATTGGTCTAAAATTCTATTTTTTTGTTGTGTCTCTGCCAGGCTTTGGTATCAGGATGATGTTGGCCTCATAAAATGAGTTAGGGAGGATTCCCTCTTTTTCTATTGATTGGAATAGTGTCAGAAAGAATGGTACCAGCTCCTCCTTGTACCTCTGGTAGAATTCAGCTGTGAATCCATCTGTTCCTGGACTTTTTTTGGTGGGTAGGCTCTTAATTGTTGCCTCAATTTCAGAGCCTGCTATTAGTCTATTCAGGGATTCAACTTCTTCCTGGTTTAGTCTTGGGAGAGTGTACG
>NC_045448.1:87879500-87913055 GCF_002776525.5 Piliocolobus tephrosceles | reverse complement strand
CTCTTCCTCCTTCTACTAGTTTGAAATGAAGATAATTTACGTAGGAAAAAAAAAAAAAAAAGAAAACTGCTCAATGAAAAGAGATGCTTAAATGAGTGAGAGGAATTCACATGATACATAGCAGTTTCACAGAAAGCTTTCTTCTGGTTTTTATCTGAGGATATTTCTTTCTCCATATTCTATAGAGAATTCCAAAATGTCCTTCATCAGATTCCACAGAAATAGTGATTTCAAAGTGCTCAATCCAAAGAATGCTTTAACTCTTTGATGAATACACACATCACAAAGCAGTTGCTCAGAAAACTTCTATCCAGTTTTCACCGGAAGGCATTTCCTTGCTCGCCACAGGCCTCCGCATGCCACTTAATACCCCTTTGCAGATTCCTCAAAGACAGAGTTTTCCAACTGGGCAATGTAGAGTAAGCTTGAACTCTGGGAAATGAATGCACATATCAGAGAGCAGTTTCTTGCAACGCTGCTTTCTGGATTTTATTTGAGGATATTTCACTTTTCTCCATTGTCCTCAATGTGCTCTGAAATATCACTATTTTGGTTTTACAGGAACAGTGTTCAAACACTGCCTTAAGAGAAAAGAGGTATAATTCCCTGAGTGGAATACACACATCATAAAGCAGTTTCTCAGAAAACCTCTCTACAGTGTTTATCTGAAGAGATTTCCTTTTTCACCATAGGCCTGAATTTGATCCCGAATATCCCACCATGCATCTGTCCATGACGGATTTTCCAGGCTGCATAATGTAAAGAAAGCTTTATCTATGTGAGATGAATAAACATAGCAAAAGTAGATTCACAGTTCACTTCTTTCCAGTTTTTATCTGAAGATATTGCCTTTTTCACCATATTTCTGAATGTGCTCCCTAATGTCCCATCACGCACCCATCCATGACGGAGTTTCCAAACTGCATACTGTAAACAAAGTTTTATCTTTGTGAGATGAATATACGTATCTATCATAAAGCAATTTCACAGAAGACTTCTTTTCAGTTTTTGTCTCAGGATGTTTGCTTTCTCACCATAGCTGTCCATATACTCCAGAATGTCCCTTGGTAGCATTTTCTCCAAAAGGGATTACCCAATCTTCTACGAAAAGAAACGTATAACTCTGTGAGTGCAATGCACACGTCACAAAGCAGCTCCTTGGAAAGCTTCTCTCCAGTTTCTATCTGAAGTTATTTCGGTGTTCACCAAAAGCCTCAAAGAGCTCCAAATATCCCTTTGCAGACTAAACAAAAACAGTGTTAGAATACGGCTCAATGAAAAGAGAATCTTAACTGTGCAAGTGGAATTCACATGACACAGAGCAGTTTCACAGAAAGTTTCCTTCCGGTTTTTGTCTGAGGGTATTTCTTTTTCAGCATATTCTAAAGAGCATTCTCAAATGTCCTTTCTCAGGTTTCACACAAACAGTGATTTCAAGCTGCTCAATCCAAAGAATGACTTATGTCTATGAGATGAAAACACACATCACAGGCAGTTTCTCAGAAACCTTCTCTATAGTTTTCAAGGAAAGAGATTTCCTTGCTCACCACAGGCCTCCGGGCGCCACTTAATATCCCCTCGCAGATTCCGAAAGACAGATTTTCCAAACTGGACAATGTAGAGTGAGCTTTACTTGTGAAATGAATGCACACATCAGAGAGCAGTTTCTTGGAACACTTCTTTCTGGATTTTATTTGAGGACATTTCACTTTTCGCCATATTCTTCAATGTGCTCCAAAATATCACTTTTTAGGTTTTACAGAAACAGTGTTCAAACATTGCCTTATGAGAAAAGATGTATAACTCCCTGTGTGGAATACACACATCACAAAGCACTTTCCCCGAAAGCTTCTTTCCAGTTTTTATCTTAAGATATTTCCTTTTTCATCATAGGCCTGAATGTGATCCCAAATATCCCTTCTCGGATCCCTCCATGATGGAATTTGAAAGCCGGGTAATGTAAAGAAAGTTTTATCTATATGAAATGAATAAACATAGCAAAAAGCTTCTATCCAGTTTTTATCTGAAGATATTTCCTTTTTCACCATCGTCCTGAATGTGCTCCCGAATGTCCCTTCGCGGATCTGTCCATGACAGATTTTCTGAACTGTGTGATGTAAAGAAAGCTTTATCTACGTGAGTTGAATAAACATAGCAAAAAGCAGATTCACAGAAAGCTTCTTTCCAATTTTTATTTGAAGATATTTCCTTTTTCACTATACTCCTGAATATGCTCCCAAATGTCCCTTTGCAGATCTGTGCATGACAGAGTTTCCAAGCTGCGTAATGTAAAGAAACTTTACCTATGTGACATTAATACACATATCACCAAAATGTTTCACAGAAAGCTTCTTTCCAGTTTTTGCCTGAGGCTATTTCCCTTTTCACCTTAGGCGTCAATATGCTCCCCAATATCCCTTGGTACCTATTTCTCCAAAAGGGTTTCCCCGATGCTGTATAAGAAGAGAGGTATAACACTTTGAGTGGAATGCGCATATCACAAAGCAGTGCCTCGGAAAGTTTCTCTACAGTTTCTATCTGAACATATTTCCTTTTTCACCGTAAGCCTCAAAGCCCTCCCGAATATCTGTTCGCACGTTAAACATAAACAGTTTTAGAAAGCTGCTCAATGAAAAGAGAAGCTTAACTGAGCGAGAGGAATTCACACGACACGTAGCAGTTTCAAAGAAAGCTTCTTCTGAGCAGTTTCCAAGCTGCGTAATGTAAAGAAAGCTTTATCTATGTGAGATGAATAAACATAGCAAAAAGCAGATTCACAGAAAGCTTCTTTCCGGTTTTGATCTGAAGATATTTCCTTTTTCACCATCGTCCTGAATGTGCTCCCGAATGTCCCTTTGGGAATCCGTCCATGACAGAGTTTCGAAGCTGTGTAATGTAAAGAAAGCTTTACCTATGTGAGTTGAAAACACATATCACAAAGCAGTTTCACATAAAACTTCTTTCCAGTTTTTGTCTGTGGCTATTTCGATTTTCACCATAGGCATCAATATTCTCCCGAATATCCCTTGGTACCTTTTTCTCCAAAAGTGTTTCCCCGATGCCATATGAGAAGAAAGTTATAACACTGTGAGTGGAATGCACACATCACAACAGTTCCTCGGAAAGCTTCTCTCCAGTTTCGATCTGATTATATTTCTTTTTTCACCATAAGCCTCACAACACTCCCGAATATCCATTTGTACACTAAACAAACACAGTGTTAGAAAAGTGCTCAATGAAAAGAGAAGCTTAACTGAGCGAGAAGAATTCACACAAGATATAGCAGTTTCACAGAAAGTTTACTTCTGGTTTTTACCTGAGGGTGTTTCTTTTTCAGCATATTCTAAAGAGCGTTCCCTAATGACCCTTCTCAGACTCCACAGAATCTGTGATTTCAAACAGCTCAATTCAAAGAATGATTTAACACCATGAGATGAATACACACGTCACAAAGCAGTTGCTCAGAAAGCATCTCTCCAGTTTTCAAAGGAGGACATTTCCTTGCTCAACACAGACCTTCGGGTGACAGTTAGTATCCCTTCACAGATTCCTCAGAGACAGAGTTTCCAAACAGGGCAACGTAGAGTATGCATTAACTCTATGAAATGAATGCACATATCAGAGAGCAGTTTCTTGGAAGGCTTCTTTGTGGGTTTTATTTGAGGATATTTCACTTTTTGTCATAGTTCAATGTGCTCCGAAATATCACTTTTTCGGTTTTACAGGAACAGTGTTCAAACACTGCCTTATGAGAAAAGAGGTATAACTCTGTGAGTGGAATCCACGCATCACAAAGCAGTTTCTCAGAGAGCTTCTCCCCAGTTTTTATCTGAAGATATTTCCTTTTACACCACAGGCCTGAATGTGATCTCGAATGTCCCTTTGCGGATCCGTCCATGATGGATTTTTCAGGCTGTCTAATGAAAAGAAAGCTTTATCTATGTGACATAAATAAACATAACAATAGCAGATTCACAGAAAGCTTCTTTCCATTTTTTATCTGAAGATATTACCTTTTTCACCATAGTAATGAGTATGCTCCTTAATGTCCCTTCACGGATCCATCCATGACAGAGATTCCAAGCTGCGTAATGTAAAGAATGCTTAATCTATGTGAAATGAACACACATATCACAGAGCAGTTTCACAAAAAGCTTCTTTTCTTTTTTGTCTTAAGGTACTTCCCTTAGCACCATAGGTGCCACTATGCTCCCTAATATCCCCTGGTACCTTTTTCTCCAAAAGGATTTACCCAATACTGTATGAGAAGAGAGGTTATCACTGTGAGTGGAATGCACACGTCACAAAGCAGTTCCACGGAAAGCTTCTCTCAAGTGTATATCTGAGCATATATCCTTTTTCCCCCTGAGCCTCAGGTGCTTCCGAATATCTATTTGCACCCTAAACATAAACAGTGTTAGAAAACTGCTTGTGAACAGAGAATCTTAACTGAGTGAGAGGAATTCACACGACACATGGCAGTTTCACAGAAAGCTTCTTTCTGGCTTTTATTAGATCATTTCTCCATATTCTAAAGACCGTTCTCAAATGTACTTCCTCAGATTCCACAGAAAGAGTGATTTGAAACTGCTCAATCCAAAGAATGATTTAACTCCATGAGATGAATACACACATCACAAAGAAATTGCTCAGATAGCTTCTCTCAAGTTTTCAACGGAAGATATTTCCTTGTTCTTCTCAGGCCTCTGGGTGTCACTTAATATCCCTTCAGAGATTCCTCAAAGACAGAATTTCCAAACTGTGAAATGTAGAGTAAGCTTTAACTCTGTGAAATGAATACACATATCAGAGAGTAGTCTCTTGGAATGCTTCATTCTGGGTTTTATTTGAGGATAGTTGACTTTTCACCATAGTCTTCAATGCACTCCAAAATAACACCGCTTTGTTTACAGGAACAGTGTTCAAACATTGCCTTATGAGAAAAGAGGCATAACTCCTTGAGTGGAATGCACACATCACAAAGCAGTTTCTCAGAAAGCTTCTATCCAATTTTTTCTGAAGATATTTCCTTTTTCATCATAGGCCTGAATGTGCTACCGAATGTCCCTTCGCATATCCATCCACGACACAGTTTCCAAGCTGTGTAATGTAAAGAAAGCTTTATCTATCTGAGATGAATAAACATAACTAAAAACAGATTCACAGAAAGATTCTTTCCAGTTATTATTTGAAGATATTTCCTTTTTCACCATAGTCCTGAATGTGCTCCAGAATCCCCCTTCACGGATCCGTCCATGACTAAGATTCCAAGCTGCATAATGTAAAGAGAGTTTTATCTCTGTGAGATGAATACACATATCACAGAGCAGTTTCACAGAAAGCTTCTTTCCAGTTTTTGTCTGAGGCTATTTCCCTTTTCACTATTGCTGTCAATATGCTCCCATATATCACTTGGTACCTTTTTCTCCAAAGGAGTTTCCCCGATGCTGTATGAGAAGAGAGGTATAAAAGTGGAATGTACACATCACAAAGTAGTTCCTCAGAAGGCTTCTCGCCATTTTCTCTCTGAAAATATTTCCTTTTTCACCGTAAGCCTCAAAGTGTTCCCGAATATCCCTTCACACACTAAACACCAACAGTGTTAGAAAACTGATCAATGAAAAGACAGGCTTAACCGAATGAGAGGAATTAAGGTGATACAGAGAAGTTTCACAGAAAGCTTCCTTCTGGTTTTTACCTGAGGATATTTCTTTCTCCATATTCCAAAGATCGTTCCCAAATGTCCTTCCTTAGATTCCACAGAAACAGTGATTTGAAACTGCTCAATTCAAAGAATGATTTAACTCTATGAGATGAATACAGACATTCCAAAGTAGTTGCTCAGAAAGCTTCTCTCCAGTTTTCATCGCAAGACATTTTCTTGCTCACCTCAGGCATCCGGATGCCACTTAATATCCCTTCCCAGATTCCTCAAAGACAGAGTTTCCAAACTGGGCAACGTAGAGAAAGCTTTAACTCTGTAAAATGAATACATATATCTGAGAGCAGTTTCTTGAAACACTTCTTTCTGGGTTTCATTTGATGATATTCACTTTTTGCCATAGTCATGAAATAGCTCTGAAATATCACTTTTTGAGTTTTACAGGATCAGTGTTCAAACACTGCCTTATGAGAAAAGAGGTATAAATCCCTGAGTGGAATGCACAGATCACAAAGCAGTTTCCCAGAAAGCTTCTCTCCAGTTTTTATCTGAAGATATTTTCTTTTTCACCACAGGTCTGAATGTGATCCCGAATATCTCTTCGCGGATCTGTCTATTAGGAACTTTCCAAGCTGCATTAGGTAAAGAAACCTTTATCTTTGGAAAATGAATAAATGTAGCAAAAATCAGATTCATAGAAACTTCTTTAAAGATTTATCTGAAGATATTTTCTTTCTCTCCACAGTCCTGAATGTGCTCCCGAATGTCCCTTCAGGATCCGTCCATCACAGAGTTTCCGAGCTGCATAATGTAAAGAAAGGTTTATCTATGTGAGATGAGTCCACATAGCACAGAGCAGTTTCACAGAAAGCTTCCTTCCAGTTTTTGTCTGAGGCTATTTCCATGTTCACCATAGGCATCAATATGCCCCTGAATATACCTTGGTACTTTTCCTCCAAAAGGGTTTCCCTGATGCGGTATGTGAAGAGAGGTATAACCCTGTGAGTGGAATGCACACGTCACAAAGTAGTTCCTCAGAAAGCTTCTCTCCAGTTTCGGTCAGAACATATTTCCTTTTTCACCGTAAGCCTCAAAGCACTCCCGAATATCTTTTCACACGCTACACATAAACAGGTTTAGAAAACTGCTCAATGAAAAGAGAGGCTTAACTGAGTGAGAGGAATTAGGATGACACAGAGCAATTTCACAGAAAGCTTCCTTCTGGATTTTATCTGAGGGTCTTTCTTTTTCAGCATATTCCTAAGAGCGTTCCCAAATGTCCTTTCTCAGGTTATTTCCATTTTCACCATAGCTGGCCATATACTCCCGAATGTCCCCTGGTAGCTTTTTCTCCAAAAGGGATTCCCCAATCCTCTATGAGAAAAAAGGTATAACTCTGTGAGTGGAATGCACACGTCACACAGCAGCTCCTCGGAACACTTCTCTCCAATTTTGATCTGAAGGTATTTCCGTTTTGACTGTAAGGCTCAAAGCACTCCAGAATATCCCTTCACAGACTAAACACAAACAATTTTAGAAAACTGCTCAACGAAAAGAAAAGCTTAATGAGGGAGAGGAATTCACTCGACACATAGCAGTTTCACAGAAAACATCCTTCTGGTTTTCGTCTGAGGATATTTCTTTCTCCATATTCTAAAAAGCATTCCCAAATGTCCTTCCTCAGATTCCACCCAAACAGTGATTTCAAACTGCTCAATCCAAAGAATGATCTAACTCTATGAGATTAATGCACACATCACAAAGCAGTTGCTCAGAAATCTTCTCTCCAGTTTTCATGGGAAGACATTTCCTTGCTCACCAGAGGCCTCCCGATGTCACTTAATATCCCTTCGCAGATTCCTCAAAGACAGAGTTTCCAAACTGGGCAACATAGAGTAACCTTTAACTCTGTGAAATGAATGCACATATCAGAGAGCAGTTTCTTGGAACGCTTCTGTCTGGGTTTCATTTGAGGATATTTCACTTTACGCCATAGTCTTCAAGGTGCTCCAAAATATCACTTTTTCGATCTTCCAGGAACAGTGTTCAAACACAGCCTTATGAGAAAATAGGTATAACTCCCTGAGTGGAATGACAGATCAGAGAGCAGTTTCTCAGAAAGCTTCTCTCCAGTTTTTATCTAAAGATATTTCCTTTTTCACCATAGGCCTGAATGTGTTCCTGAATGTCCCTTCGCAGATACCTCCATGATGGAGTTTACAAACTGCGTAATATAAAGAAAGTTTTATCTATGTGATATGAATAAACATATCTATCACAAAGCAGTTTCACAGAAATCTTCTTACCAGTTTTTGTCTGAGGACCTTTCCTTTTTCACCATAGTCCTGAATGTTCTCCCAAATGTCCCTTCATGGATCTGTCCATGACAGAGTTTCCAAGCTGTGTAATGTAAAGAAAGCTTTATCTATGTGAGATGAGTACACATAGCACAGAGCAGTTTCACAAAAAGCTTCTTTTCAGTATTTGTCTGAAGCTATTTCCCTTTTCACCATAGGCCTCAATATGCTCCCGGTTATCCCTTGGTACCTTTTTCTCCAAAAGGGTTCTCTGATGCTGTATGAGAAGAAAAGTATAATTCTGTGAGTGGAATGCACACATCACAAAGCATCTCCTCAGAAAGCTTCTCTCCAGTTTCCATCTGAAGATATTTTCGTTTTCACCATAAGCCTCAAAGCACTCCCAAATATCCCTTAGGAGAGTAATCTAAAACAGTATTAAAATACTGATCAATGAAAACAGAAGCTTAACTGTTCTAATGGAGTTCACACAACACAGAGAAGTTTCAAAGAATGCCTCCTTTTGGTTTTTATCTGAGGGTATTTCTTTTTCAGCATATTCTTAAGAGCATTCCCAAATGTCCTTTCTCAGGTTCCACAGAAACAGTGATTTCAACTTGCTCAATCCAAAAAATGATTTAACTCTATGAGATGAATACACACATCACAGAGGAGTTGCTCACAAAACTTCTCTCCAGTTTTCAACAGAAGACATTCCCTTGCTCAAAAGAGGCCTCTTGAGAGCAGTTTCACAGAAAGCTTCCCAAAGAGTGCATTTGGGAAGCACTCCCCCTTTGTAGATTCCACAAAGACCGAGTTTCCAAACTGGGCAATGTAGAGTCTGCTTGAAATGTGTGAAATGAATGCACATATCAGAGAGTAGATTCTTGGAATGCTCTTTCTGGATTTTATCTGAGGATACTTCTGTTTTCTCCATAGTCTTCAATGCACTTCGAAATATCACTCTTTGGGTTTTACAGGAACAGTGTTCAAACACTTCCTCATGAGAAAAGAGCTATAACTCCCTGAGTGGAATGCACACATCACAAAGCAGTTTCTCAGAAAGCTTCTCTCTGGTTTTTATCCGAAGATATTTCCTTTTTCACCATAGGCCTGAATTTGCTCCTGAATGTCAATCACGGATCCCTCCATGATGGAGTTTCCAAACTGCGTAATATAAGGAAAGAATTACCTATGTGAGATGAGTAAATATACCCATCACAAAGCATTTACAGAGGAAGCTTCTTTTCAGTTTTTACCTGAGGATATTTCCTTTTTCACTGCAGCCCTCTGTATGGTGAATTTCTCTTGGTAGCTTTTTCTCCAATAGTGATTTCCCAATCCTCTATGAGAAAAAAGTATAACTCTGTGAGTGGAATGCACACGTCACAAAGCAGCTCCTCGGAATGCTTCTCTCCCTTTTCTATCTCAAGATATTTCCGTTTTCACCATAAGCCTCAAAGCGCTCCAGAATATCCCTTCACAGACTAAACATAAAGAGTTTTAGAAAACTGCTCAACGAAAAGAGATGCTTAACGAGGGAGAGGAATTCACTCAACACATAGCAGTTTCACAGAAAGCTTCCTTCTGGTTTTCATCTGAGGATATTTCTTTCTCCATATTCTAAAGAGCGTTCCCAAATGTTCTTCCTCAGATTCCACTCAGTGATTTCAAACTACTCAATCCAAAGAATGGTTTAACTATATGAGATGAATACACACATCACAAAGCAGTTGCTCAGAAAGCTTCTTTTCAGTTTTCATCAGAAGACATTAACTTGCTCACCACAGTCCTCTTGGCGACAGTTAATATCCCTTCACAGATTCCTCAAAGACAGAGTTTCCAGACTGGGCAATGTAGAGTAATGTTTAACTCTGTGAAATGAATGCATATATCAGAGAGCAGTTTCTTGGAAAGCTTCTGTCTGTGTTTTATTTGAGGATATTTCAATTTCCGCCATAGTCTTCAGGGTGCTCTGAAATATCACTTTTTCGGTTTTACTGGAACAGTGTTCAAACACAGCCTTATGAGAAAATATTTAAAATTCCCTCAGTGGAATGCACAGATCACAAAGCAGTTTCTCAGAAAGCTTCTCTCCAGTTTTTATCTAAAGATATTTCCTTTTTCACCATAGGCCTGAATGTGCTCCCGACTGTCCCTTTGCAGATACGTCCATGATGGAGTTTACAAACAGCATAATATAAAGAAAGTTTTATCTATGTTATATGAATAAACATATCTATCACAAAACAGTTTCACAGAAATCTCCTTTCCAGTTTTTGTCTGAGGACCTTTCCTTTTTCACCATAATCCTGAATGTGCTCCCGAATGTCCCTTCATGGATGGGACCATGACAGAGTTTTCAAGCTGTGTAATGTAAAGAAAGTTTTATCTATGTGGGATGAGTACACATAGCACAGAGCAGTTTCACAAAAAGCTTCTTTCCAGTGTTTGAGGCTATTTCACTTTTCACTATAGGCCTCAATATACTCCCCGTTATCCTCTGGTACCTTTTTCTCCAAAAGGGTTTCTCCAATGTTGTATGAGAAGAAAGATATAATTCTGTGAGTGGAATGCACACGTCACAAAGCAGCTCCTCAGAAAGTTTCTCTCCAATTTCCATCTGAAGATATTTCCGTTTTCACCATAACCCTCAAAGCGCTCCCGAATATCACTTTGGAGACTAATCTAAAACGGTGTTAGAATACTGCTCAATGAAAACAGAAGCTTAACTGTACAAGTGGAATTCACATGACACAAAGCAGTTTCACAAAATGCCTCCTTCTGGTTTTTATCTGAGGGTCTGTCTTTTTCAGCATATTCTTAAGAGCATTCTCAAATGTCCTTTCTCAGGTTCCACAGAAACAGTGATTTCAACCTGCTCAATCCCAAGTATGATTTAACTCTATGAGATGAATACAAACATCACAAATCAGTTGCTCACAAAGCTTCTCTCCAGTTTTCAACAGAAGACATTTCCTTGCTCAACACAGGCCTGTGGGCACCACTTAGTACCCCTTCACAGATTCCTGAAAGACAGAGTTTCCAAACTGGGCAATGTAGAGTAAGCTTTAACTCTGTAAAATGAATGCAAATATCACTGAGCAGATTCTTGGAACACTTCTTTCTCGGTTTTATTTGATTATATTTCCCTTTTCACCATAGTCTTCAAGGTGCTATGGAATATCACTTTTTCATTTTTACAGGAACAGTGTTCAAAGACTGCCCTATAGGAAAAGAGGTATAACTCCCTAAGTGGAATGCACACATCACAAAGAAGTTTCCCAGAAAGCTTCTTTCCAGTTTTCCTCTAAGGCTATTTCCCTTTTCACCATAGGCATCAATATGCTCCCGAATATCACTTGGTACCTTTTCCTCCAAAAGGGTTGTCCCGATGCTGTATGTGAAGAGAGTTATAACACTTTGCGTGGAATGCACACGTCACAAAGAGGTACCTCGGAAAGCTTTTCTCCAGTTTCTATCTGAACATATTGCCTTTTTCACCGTAAGCCTCCAAGCACTCCTGAATATCCCTTCCCACGCTAAACATAAACATGATTATAAAACTGCTCAAGGAAAAGAGAGGCTTAACTGAGAGAGAGGAATTAAGATGACACAGAACAGTTTCACAGAAAGCTTCATTCCAG
Source organism: Piliocolobus tephrosceles (assembly GCF_002776525.5). NCBI lineage: Eukaryota > Metazoa > Chordata > Mammalia > Primates > Cercopithecidae > Piliocolobus > Piliocolobus tephrosceles. Next base: position 87,901,449 of record NC_045448.1, on the reverse strand, counting down.
GTTTTACCTGAGGATATTTCTTTCTCCATATTCTAGTGAGCGTTCCCAAATGTCCTTTCTCAGATTCCACAGAAACAGGGATTTCAAACTGCTCAATCCAAAGAATGATTTAACTCTATGAGAGGAATGCAAACATCACAAAGGAGTTGCTCAGAACCTTCTCTCCAATTTTCAATGGAAGACATTTCTTTGCTCGCCACAGGCCTCCAGTGTCACTTAATATCCCTTTGCAGAATCCTGAAAGTCAGACTTTCCAAGCTGGGAAATGTAGAGTAAACTTTACAACTGTGAAATGAATAGACATGTCAGAGAGCAGTTTCTTGAGATGCCTCTTTCTAGGTTTTATTTGTTATTTCACTTTTCGCCAAAGCCTTCAATGTGCTACTTATTTAGCTTCAATATCACTTATTTAGTTTTACAGGAACAGTTTTCAAACAGTGTCATATGAGAAAAAAGGTATATCTCCCTGAGTGGAATGCACACATCACCAAGCAGTTTCACAGAAGGCTTTTCTCCAGTTTTTATCTGACGATATTTTCTTTTTCACCATGGGCCCGAATATGATCCTGAATATCCCTTCATGGATCCGTCCATGACGAAGTTTCCAAGCTGCGTAATGTAGAGAAAGCTTTATCTATGTGAGATGAATACACATATCACAGAGCAGTTTCATAGAAAGCTTCTTTCCAGTTTTTGTCTGAGGCTATTTCCCTTTTCCCCATAGGTGTCAACATGCTCCTGAATATCATTTGGTACCTATTTCTGCAAAAGGGTTTCCCCAATGCTGTATGAGAAGAAAGTTAAATCTCTGTGAGTGGAACGCACACGTCACAAAGCAGCTCCTCCGAAATCTTCTTTCCAGTTTCTCTCTGAAGGTATTTCCGTTTTCACCACAAGCCTCAAAGCGCTCTCGAATATCCCTTTGCACACTAAACACAGTGTTAGAGAACTGCTCATTGAAAAGAGAAGCTGAACTCTGTGATTAGAACACACATGACAAAGAGCTGTTTCAGAGAAAATTTCCTTCCAGTTTTTATCTGAGGATTTTTTTTAGCACATTCTAAAGAGCGTTCCCAAATGTCCTTTCTCAGGATCCACAGAAACAGTGATTTCAAACTGCTCAATACAAAGAATTATTTAACTCTATGAGATGAATACTCACATCACAAAGCAGTTGTTCAGAAAGCATCTTTCCAGTTTTCATTGGAAGACATTTCCTTGCTCACCACAGGTCTCCAGGTGCCACTAAATATCCCTTTGCAGATTCTGCAAAGATAGAGTTTCCAAACTGAGCAACGTAGAGTAAGTTTTAAACTGTGAAATGAATGCACATATCAGAGAGTAGCTTCTTCGAACGCTTCTTTCTGGGTTTTATTTGAGGATAGTTCTCTTTTTGCCATAGTCTTCAATGCGATCTGAAATATCACCTTTTCAGTTTAACAGAAACACTGTTCAAACACTGCCTTATGAGAAAAGAGATATAACTCCCTGAGTGAAATGCACATTTCACAAAACAGTTTCTCAGAAAGCTTTTCCCCAGTTTTTATCTGAAGATATTTCCTATTCCTCCATAGGCCTGAATGTGCTCCACAATGTCCCTTCGTGGATCTGTACATGACGGAGTTTCCAAGCTGTGTAATGTAAAGAAAGCTTATCTATGTGAGGTGAATTCACGTAGCACAGAGCAGTTTCACAGAAAGCTTCTTTCCAGTTTTTGTCTGAGGCTATTTCCGTTTTCTCCATAGGTATCAATATGCTCCCGGATATCTCTTGGTTCCTTTTTCTCCAAAAGGGTTTCCCCGATGCTGTATGAGAAGAGAAGTATAGCACTGTGAGTGGAATGTACACGTCACAAAGCAGTTCCTCTGATAGCTTCTCTCCAGTGTCTATCTGAGCATATTTCCTTTCTCACTGTGAGACTCGAAGCGAGTCTGAATTCCCCTTCGCACGCTAAACCTAAACAGTGTTAGAAAACTTTTCAAAGAAGAAGGAAGCTCTAGTGAGTGAGAGGAATTCACACGACACATAGCAGTTTCACAGAAATTTCTTGATTTCATCTGGGGACATTTCTTTCTCCATATTCCAAAGAGCAATCCCAAATGTCCTTCCTCAGATACGACAGAAACAGTGATTTCAAACTACTCAATCCAAGGAATGTTTTAACTCTATGAGATGAATACACATGTCACAAAGCAGTTTCTCAGATAGCTTATCTCCAGTTTTCATCGGAAGACATTTCCTTGTTCACCACAGGCCTCCGGGGCGCCACTTAATATCCCTTCGCAGATTCCTCAAAGACAGGGTTTCCAAACTGGGCAATGTAGAGTACGCCTTAATTCTGTGAAATGAATGCACATATCACAGAACTGTTTCTTGGAATGCTTCTTTCTGTGTTTTATTTGAGGATATTTCACTTTTTGCCATAGTCTTCAATGCGTTCCAAAATATCACTTTTTCAGTTTTACAAGAACAGTGTTCAAACACTGCCTCATGAGAAAAGAGGTATAACTCCCTGAGTGGAATGCACACATCACAAAGCAGTTTCTCAGAAAGCTTTTTTCAAGTTTTTATCTGAAGATATTTCCTATTTGACCGTAGGACTGAAGGTGCTCCCGAATGTCCCTTTGTGAATCTGTCCATGACAGCGTTTCAAAACTGCATAATATAAGGAAATATTTATCTCTTTCAGATGAATAAACATATCCATCACAAACCAGTTTCACAGAAGGTTTCTCTCCAGTTTTTGTTGGAGGGTACTTACTTTTCCACCATAGCCGTCCATATATCCCTGAATGTCCCTTCATAGCTTTTTCTCCAAAAGAGATTCCCCAGTCCTCTGTGAGAAAAAAGGCATAAATCTGTGAGTGGAATGTACACGTCACAAAGCAGTTCCTCGGAAAGCTTCTCTCCAATTTCCATCCGAACATATATCCTTTTTCACCGTAAGCCTCAAAGCGCTCCCGAATATCCCTTTGCAGACTAAACACAGTGTTAGAATACTGTTCCACGAAAAGAGAAGCTTAACTGTGCGAGGGGAATTCACACGACATAGAGCAGTTTCACAGAAAGCTTCCTTCTGCTTTTTATCTGAGGGTATTTCTTTTTCCGCATATTCTAAAGAGCCTTCCTCAATGTCCTCTCTCAGCTTCCACAGAAACAGTGATTTCAAACTGCTAATTCCAAAGAATGATTTAACTCTATGAAATGAATACACACATCACAAAGTAGTTGCTCAGAAAACTTCTCTCCAGTTTTCATTGGAAAACGTTTCCTTGCTCACCACAAGCTTCCGGGCACCACTTAATATCCTGTCACAGATTCCTCAAAGACAGAGTTTCCAAACTGGGCAATGTGGAGTAAACTTTAGCTCTGTGTAATGAATGCACAGGTTAGAGAGCAGTTTCTTGGAATGCTTCTTTCTGGGTTTTATTTGAGGATATTTCACTTTTCGCATAGTTTTCAATGGGCTCCGAAATACCACTTTTTTGGTTTTACAGAAACAGTGTTCAAACACTGCCTTATGAGAAAAGAGGTACAACTCCGTAAGTGGAATGCCCACGTCACAAAGTAGTTTCTCAGAAAACTGCTCTCCTGTTTTAATCTGAAGATATTTCCATTTTCAACATAGGCCTGAATATACTCCTGAATCTCCCTTAGCGGATCCGTCGATGACGGAGTGTCCAAACTGCGTAATATAAGGAAAGTTTTATCTATGTGAGATGAATAAACATATCTATCACAAAGCAGTTTCACAGAAATTTCTTTCCAGTTTTTCTCTGAGGATATTTCCTTTTTCACCATATCCATCCACATACTCCCGAATGTCCCTTGGTAGCTTTTTCTCCAAAAGGGATTCCCCAATCCTCTACGAAAAAAAAAGGTATAATTCTGTGAGTGGAATACACACGTCACAAAGCAGCTCATTGGAAAGCTTCTATCCAGTTTCTACCTGATGTTATTTTGTTTTTCACCATAAGCCTCAAAGTGCTCCCGAATATCCCTTCACAGACTTAAAAAACAGTGTTAGAATACTGGTCAATGAAAAGAGAAGCTTAACTGTGCAAGCGGGATTCATGCGACCCAGAGCAGTTTCACAAAAAGCTTCCTTGTGGTTTCTATCTGAGGTTATTTCTTTTTCAGGATATTCTAAAGAGCGTTCCCAAATGGACTTTCTCAGATTCCACAGAAAGAGTGATTTCAAACTGCTCAATCGAAAGAATGATTTAACTCTATGAGATGAAAACAAACATCACAAAAAGGATGCTCAGAATGGTTCTCTCAAATTTTCGACGGAAGACAGTTCCTTGTTCGCCACAGGCCTCTGGCTGCCACTTAATATCCCTTGGCAGAATCCTCAAAGACCAACTTTCCAAACTGGGAAATGTAGAGTTAGCTTTAACTCTGTGAAATGAATGGACATGTCAGAAAACAGTTTCTCGGAATGCTTCTTTCTGGATTAGACGACATTTCACTTTTCACCATAGTCTTCAATGTGTTCTGAGTATCACTTTTTTAGTTTTACAGGAACAGTGTTCAAACAGTGCCTTATGAAAATGAAGGTATAAATCCCTGAGTGGAATGCACATATCACCAAACAGTTTCTCAGAAAGCTTCTCTCCAGTTTTTATCTGACGATATTTCCTTTTTCACCATACGCCCGAATGTGATCCCGAATATTCCTTCGCGGATACATCCATGATGGAGTTTCCAAGCTGCGTAATGTAAAGAAGCTTTATCTATGTGAGATGAATAAACATAGCAAAAAGTCGATCCACAGAAAGCTTCTTTCTAGTTTTTTTCTGAAGATATTTCCTTTACACCATAGTCCTGAATGTGCTCCAAAATATCCCTTCGTGGATTCATCCTTGACAGAATTTCCAAGTTGCATAATGTAAAGAAAGCTTAATCTATGTGAGGTGAATACACATATCAAAGAGCGGTTTCATAGAAAGCTTTTTTCCAGTTTTTGTCTGAGGCTATTTCCCTTTTCACCATAGACATCAACATGCTCCCGAATATCACCAGGTACTGTTTTCTCCAAAAGGGTTTCTCCGATGCTGTATGAGAAGAGATGTCAAACCCTGTGAGTGAATGCACACTTCACAAAGCAATTCCTCAGAAAGCTTCTCTCCACTTTTTGTCTTAATATATTTCCTTTTTCACCGTAAGCCTCAAAGCACTCCCGAATATCTCTTCCCATGCTAAACATAAACAGGGTTAGAACACTGCACAATGAAAACAGAGGCTTAACTGAGTGAGAAGAATTAAGAAGACACAGTGCATTTTCATTGAAAGCTACCTTCTAGATTTTACCTGAGGATATTTCTTTCTCCATGTTCTAAGGAGCGTTCCCAAATGTACTTCCTCAGATTCCACAGAAACAGTGATTTCAAGCTGCTCAATCCAAAGAATGATTTAACTCTATGAGATGAATACCCACATCACAAAGTAATTGCTCAGAAAGCTTCTCTCCAGTTTTCATCGGAAGACGTTTCCTTGCTCACCACAAGCTTATATCCCTTCACAGATTCCTCACAGACAGAGTTTCCAAACTGAGCAACGTAGAGTAAGCTTTAGCTCTGTGAATTCAATGCACATATCAGAGAGTAGTTTTTGGAACGCTTCTTTCTGGGTTTTATTTGAAGATACTTAACTCTTTGCCATAGTCATCAATGCGCTCTGCATATCCCTTTTTCGGTTTTACAGAACAGTATTCAAACACTGCCTTATGAGAGAAGAGGAATAACTCCCTGAGTGGAATGCACACATCACAAAGCAGTTTCTCAAAAAGCTTCTGTCCAGTTTTTATCTGAAGATATTTCCTTTTTCACCATTGGACTGAAGTTGCTCTGAATGACCCTTCGTGAATCCGTCCATGACGGCGTTTCAAAACTGCATAATAGGAAGAAAGTTTTATCTATGTTTGATGAATGAACATATCTATCACAAAGCAGTTTCACAGAAAGCTTCTTTCCTGTTTTTGCCTGAGTATATTTCCTTTTTCACCATAGCCGTCCATATACTCCCAAATGTCCCCTGATAGCTTTTCTCCAAAAGAGATTCCCCAATACTCTATGAGAAGAAAAGCATAACTCTGTGAGTGGAATGCACACATCACAAAGCAGCTGCTCGGAAATCTTCTCTCCAGTTTCTATTTGAAGATATTTCCGTTTTCACCATAAGCCTCAAAGTGCTCCTGAGTATCCCTTAACTGACTAAACTAAAACAATGTTAGGATGCTGCTCAATGGAAACAGAAGCTTAACTGTGTGAGTGGAATTCACGAGACACAGGGCAGTTTCACAGAAAATTTATTTCTGGTTTTTATCAGAGGGTATTTCTTTTTCAGCATATTCTTAAGAGCGTTCCCAAATGTCCTTTCTCACGTTCCACAGAAAGAATGATTTCAAACTGCTCAATCAAAAGAATGATTTAACTCTATGAGATGAATACACACATCACAAAGCAGTTCCTCAGAAAGCTTCTCTCCAGTTTTAAATGGAAGACATTTCCTGGCTCGCCACAGGTCTCTGGTCACCACTCAATATCCCTTCGTAGAATCCTCAAAGACAGACTTTCCAAACTGGGAAATGTAGAGTAAGCTTTAACTCTGTGAAATGAATGTACATGACAGAGAGCAGTTTCCTGGAATGCTTCTTTCTGGGTTTTATTGAACAACATTTCACTTTTCGCCATAGTCTTCAATGTACTCTGAATATCTCATTTTTAGTTTTGTAGAAACAGTGTTCAAACAGTGTCTTATGAGAAGAAAGGTATAACTGCCTGAGTGAAATACACACATCACCAAGTAATTTTTCAAAAATCTTCTCTCCAGGTTTGTCTGACGATATTTCCTTTTTCACCACAGGCCCGAATGTGATCCCGAATATCCCTTCGCGGATCCGTCCATGACGGAGTTTCCATGCTGCGTAATGTAAAGAAAGCTTGATCTATGTGAGATGAATAAACATAGCAAAAAGCGGATTCACAGAATGCTTCTTTCCAGTTTTTATCTGAAGATATTTGCTTTTTCACCATAGTCCTGACTGTGTTCCCGAATGTCCCTTTGTGGTTCCATCCATGACAGAGTTTCCAAGCTGCGAAATGCAGAGAAAGATTTATCTATGTGAGATGAATACACATATCTAAGAGCAGCTTCACAGAAAGCATTTCCTAGATGCTGTATGAGAAGAGAGTTATAACACTGTGAGTGGAATGCGCACGTCACAAAGCAGCATCTCCAAAAGCATCTCTCCAGTTTCTATCAGAACATATTTCCATTTTCACTGTAAGCCTCAAAGTGTTCCCGAATATACCTACTGAGGTTAAACATAAACAGTGTTAGAAAATTGCTCAATGGAAAGAGAAGCTTAACTGAGTATGAGGTATTCACATGACACATAGTGGTTTCACAGAAACCTTCCTTCTTTTTTTTTATCTGAGGGTATTTCTTTCTCCATATTCTAAAGAGCGTTCCCCAATGTCCTTCCTCAGATTCCACAGAAAGAGTGATTTCAAACTGCTCAATCCAAAGTATGATTTAATTCTATGAGATGAATACACACATCACAAAGCAGTTTCTCAGAATGATTCTCTCCAGTTTTCAACGGAAGACATTTCCTTGCTCACCACAGGCCTCAGGGCCCCACTTAATATCCCTTTGCAGATTCTTCAAAGATGGAGTTTCCAAACTGGGCAATGTATAGTAAGTTTTAACCTTGTGATACGGATACACATATCAGAGAGCACTTTCTTGGAATGGTTCTTTCTGGTTTTTTTTTTTTTTTTTTTTTTTTGAGGATATTTCACGTTTCACGTTAGTCCTCAATGCGCTCCAAATATCACTTTTTTGGTTTTACAGGAACAGTGTTCAAACACTGCCTTATGAGAAAAAAGGTATAACTCCCTGAATGGAATGCGAACATCACAAAACAGTTTCTCGGACAGCTTATCTCCGGTTTTTGCTTGAAGATATTTTGATTTTCCCCATAGTGCTGAATGTGCTCCTGAATGTCCCTTTGCCGATCCGTCCATGACAGTGTGTCCTAGCTGCATAAGGTAGAGAAAGCTTTATCTATGTGAGATGAATAAACATTGCAAAATGCAGATCCACAGAAAGGGTCTTTCCAATTTGTATCTGAAGATATTTCCTTTTTCACAACAGTCCTGAATGTGCTCCCAAATGTCCCTTCGTGAATCCGTCCATGACGGAGTTTCAAAACTGCATAATAGAAAGAAAGTTTTATCTATGTGAGATGATTAAACATATCTATCACAAAGCAGTTTCACAGAAAGCTTCCTTCCAGTTTTTGTCTTAGGATATTTCCTTTTTCACCATAGCCGTCCATATACTCCCGAATGTCCCCTGGTAGCTTTTTTTCCAAAAGGGATTCCCCAATCCTCTACGAGTAGAAAAGTGTAACTCTGTGAGTGGAATGCAGACGTCACAACGCAGCTCCTTGGAAATCTTCTCTCCAGTTTCTATCTGAAGATATTTCCATTTTCACCATGAGCCTCAAAGCGCTCTTGAATAACCCTTAGTTGACTAAAGTAAGACAATGTGAGAATATTGCTCAAGAAAAACAGAAGCTTAACTGTGCTAGTGGAATTCACATGACACAAAGCAATTTCACAGAAAGCTTTCTTCTGGTTTTTATCGGAGGGTGTTTTATTTTTTTCAGCATATTCTAAATCACGTTCCCAAATGTCCTTTTTCGTGTTCCACAGAAAGAGTGATTTCAAACAGCTCTATCCAAAGAATGATATAACTCTATGAGATGAATACAGACATCACAAAGCAGTTGCTCAGAAAGCTTGTCTCCAGTTTTCAATGGAAGACATTTCCTTGCTTGTCACAGGTCTCTGGTCGCCACTTAATGTCCTTTTGTAGAATCCTCAAAGACAGACCTTCCAAACTGGGAAATGTAGAGTATGCTTTAACTCTCTGAAATGAATGCGCATGTCAGAGAGTAGTTTCTTGGAGCGCTTCTTTCTGGATTTTATTTCAGGACATTGCATTTTTTGCTATAGTCTTCCTTGCACTCCGAAATATCAGTTTTGGTTTTAGAGGAACAGTATTCAAACACTGCCTTATTAGGAAAGAGGTATAACTCCCTGAATGGAATGCACACATCACAAGGCAGTTTCTCAGAAAGCTTCTCACCAATTTTTATCTGAAAGTATTTCCTTTTTCACCATGGGCCTGAATGTGCTCTGGAATGTCCCTTCATGAATCCATGCATGACGGAGTTACCAAACTGTGTAATATAAAGAAACTTTTATCTATGTGAGATGAATAAACATAGCAAAAAGCAGTTTCACAGAAATATTCTTTCCAGTTTTTATCTGAAGATATTTCCTGTTTATACATAGCCTGAATGTGCTCCCGAATGTCCCTTCATGTATTCGTCCATGACAGGGTTTCCAAGCTGCGTAATGTAGAGAAAACTTTATCTATGTGAGATGAATACATATATCACAGAACAGTAGCACAAAAAGTATTTCCCCGATGCTGTATGAGAACAGAGATATAACACTGTGAGTGGAATGTGCACGTCAAAAAGCAGTTCCGAGGAAAGCTTCTCTCCAGTTTCTATCTGAACATATTTTCTTTTTCACCGTAAGCCTCAAAGTGCTCCCATATATCCCTTAATATGCTAAACATGAACAATGTTAGAAAACTGCTCAATGAAAAGAGAAGCTTAACTGAGTGAGAGGAATTCACACAACACACAGAAGTTTCACAGAAAGCTTCCTTCTGGTTTTTATCTGAGGATATTTCTTCTTCCACATTTAAGGAGCGTTCTCAAATGTCCTTCCTCAGATTCCATAGAAACAGTGATTTCAAACTCTTCAATCCAAAGAATGATTGAACTTTATGAGAATAATACACACATCATGAAACAACTGCTCAGAAAGCTTCTCTCCAGTTTTCAACTGAAGACATTTCCTTGCTCAAAACAGGCCTCTGGGAACCCCTTAATATCCCTTCACAGATTCCTCAAAGGCAGAGTTTCCAAACTGGGCAATATAGAGTAAACTTTAACCCAGTGTAATGAATGCACATATTAGAGAGAACTTTCTTAGAACGCTTCTTTCTGGGTTTTATTTGAGGATATTTTACTTTTCGCCATAGTCTTCAATGCGCTCTGTAATATCAGTTTTTTGGTTTTACAGGAACAGTGTTCAAACACTGCTTTATTAGAAAAGAGGTACAACTCCCTGAGTGGAATGCACACGTCACAAAGCAGTTTCTCAGAAAGCTTCTCTCCCGTTTTAATCTGAAGATATTTCCATTTTCAACCTAGGCCTGAATGTACTCCCAAATATCCCTTCACAGATCCTTCCATGACAGAGTTTCCAAGTTGTGCAATGTAAGGAAAGCTTTATCTATGTGAGATGAATAAACATAGCAAAAAGCAGATTCACGGAAAGCTTCTTTCCAGTTTTTATCTGAAGATATTTCCTTTTTCACCACACTCCTGAATGAGCTCCTGAATGTCCCTTCACGGATCCATCCATGACAGAGTTTCCAAGCTGTGTAATGTCAAGAAAGCTTTAGATATGTGAGATATATACACATATTACAGAGCAGTGTCACAGAATGTTTCTTTCCAGTTTTAGTCTGAGTCCATTTCCCTTTTCACCATATTCATTAATATCCCCCCGAATATCCCTTGGTAGCTTTTTCTCCAAAAGGTTTTCCCAAATGCTGTCTGAGAAGTGAGGTATAACACTGTGAGTAAAATACACACATCACAATGCGGTTCCTCGGAAAGCTTCTCTCCAGTTTGTATTTGAACATATTTTCTTTTTCACCATAAGCCTCAAAGCACTCCCGAATATCCCTTCACACGCTAAACATAAACAGTGATTGAAAACAGCTCAGTGAAAAGAGAAACTTAACTGAGCAAGAGGAATTCACATGACACAGAGCAGTTTCCCAGAATGCTCTCTTCTGGTTTTTATCTTATGATATTTCTTTCTCCATATTCTAAAGAACGTTCTCAAATGTCCTCCCTCAGATTCCATAGAAACAGTGATTTCAAACTGCTCAATCAAAGAATGATTTAACTCTATGAGATGAATACACACATCCCAAAGCAGTTGCTCAGAAAGCTTGTCTCCAGTTTTCAACGGAAGACCTTTCCTTGCACAACACAGGCCTCCGGGCACCACTTAATATCCCTTTGCAGATTCCTCAAATACAGAGTTTCCAAACTGGGCAATGTACAGTAAGTTTTAACTCTGTGAGATGAATGCACATATCACAGAGTAGTTTCTTGGAAAGCTCCTTTCTGGGTTTTATTTGAGGATATTTCACTTTTCGCCATAGTCATCAATGCGCCCCAAAGTACCACATTCTCGGTTTTACAGGAACAGTGTTCAAACACTGCCTTATGAAAAAAGAGGTAAAACTCCCTGAGTGGAATGCACACATCAAAAAGCAGTTTCTCAGAAAGCTTCTCTCTGGCTTTTATCTGAAGATATTTCCTCTTTCACCATAGCCCTGAATGTGCTTCTGAATGTCCCTTTGCAGATCAGTCAGTGATGGAGTATCCAAGCTGCATAATGTAAAGGAAGCTTTATCTATGTGAAATGAATAAACATAGCAAAAAGAAGATTCACGCAATGCTTCTTTCCAGTGTTTATCTGAAGATATTTCCGTTTTCACCATAAGCCTCAAAGCGCTCCCAAGTATCCCTTAGCTGACTAAACTAAAACAGTATTAGAGTACCACACAACGAATACCGAAGCTTAACTGTGTGAGTGAAATTCACGTGACCCAGAGCAGTTTCACAGAAAGCTTCCTTCTGATTTTTATTGGGTTTTTTTTTTTTTTTTAGCATATTCTTAAGAAAGTTCCCAAATGTCCTTTCTCAGGTTCCACAGAAAGAGTGATTTCAAACTGCTGAATCCAAAGAATGATTTAACTCTAAGAGGTGAATACACACATCATAAAGCAGTTGCTCAGAAAGCTTATCTCCAGTTTTCAAAGAAAGACATTTCCTTCCTCACCACAAGTCTCCATTCACCACTTAATATCCCTTCACACAATCCTCAGAGACAGACGTTCCAAACTGGGAAAATGTAGAGTAAGTTTAACTCTCTGAAGTGAATGCACACGTCAGAGAACAGTTCCTTGTAATGCTTCTTTCTGGGTTTTATTTCAGGATATTTCACTTTTAGCCATAGTCTTCCATGCGCTCCAAAATATTACTTTTTCGTTTTTACAGGAACAGTGTTCAAACACTGCCTTATGAGGAAAGAGGTAAAATTCCCTGAGTGGAATGCACACATCACAAAGCAGTTTCTTAGAAAGCTTCTGTCCATTTTTTATCTGAAGATAGCTTCTTTTTTACCGTAGGCCTGAATGTGCTCCTGAATGTCCCTTTGCGGATTCGTCCATGATGGAGTTTCCAAACTGCGTAATATAAGGAAAGTTTTACTTATGTGTGATGAATAAACATATCTATCACAAAGCAATTTCACAGAAATCTTCTTTCCAGTTTTGTCTGAAGATATTTCCTTTTTCTACAGAGCTGTCCATATACTCCTGAATGTCCCCTGGTAGCTTTTTCTCCAAAAGGGAATCTTCAATCCTCTATGAGAAGAAAAGTATAACTCTGTGAGTGTAATGCACATGTCATAAAGCAGCTCCTCGGAAGTCTTCTCTCCAGTTTCTATCTGAAGATATTTCCACTACAAAGCGCTCCCGAATATCCTTTAGCTCACTAAACTAAAACAGTGTTAGAATACTGCTCAATGAAACCAGAAGCTTAACTGTGCGAGTGGAATTCACAAGACCCAGAGCAGTTTCACAGAAAGCTTCCTTCTGGTTTTTATCAGAAGGTATTTCTTTTTCAGCACATTCTTAAGAGCATTCCGAAATGTCCTTTCTCAGGTTCCACAGTAAGAGTGTTTTCAGACTGCTCAGTCCAAAGAATGATTTAACTCCATGAAATGAAAACACACATCACAAAGCAGTGGCTCAGAACGCTTATCTCCAGTTCTCAACAGAAAAGCTTTCCTTGCTCTCCAGAGGCCTCCAGTCGACACTTAATATGCCTTTGCAGAATCCACAAAGGCAGACTTTCCAAATTGGGAAATGTAGAGTAAGCTTTAACTCTGTGAAATGAATGTACATGTCAGAGAGTAGTTTCTTGGAATGCTTCTTTCTGGGTTTTCTTTGATGGCATTTCACTTTTCACCATAGTCTTCAACGTGCTCCGGATATCACTTTTTTAATTGCACAGGAACACTGTTCGTACAGTGCCTTATGAGAAAAAAGATATAACTCCCTAAGTGGAATGCACACATCACCAAGTTGTTTCTCAGAAAGCTCTCCAATTTTTATCTGACAATATTTCCTTTCTCACCATAGGCCCAAATGTGATCTAGAATATCCCTTTGCAAATCCATCCATGACCGAATTTCCATGCTGTGTAATGTAAAGAAAGCTTTATCTATGTGAGAGGAATAAACGTAGCCAAAGGCAGATTCACAGAAAGCTTCTTTCCAGTTTTTATCTGAAGATATTTCCTTTTTCACCATGATCCTGAATGTACTCCTGAATGTCCCTTCGTGGATCCATCCGTGACAGAATTTCCAAGCTGTGTAATGTAAAGAAAGCTTTACCTGTGTGAAATGAATACACATATCACAGAACAGTTTCATAGAAGGCATTTTTCCAGTTTTTGTCTGAGGCTATTTCCCCTTCAACCATAGGCATCAACATGCTCCTGAATATCACTTGATACCTTTTTCTCCAAAGGGATTTCCCAATGCTGTGTGAGAAGTGAGGTATAACACTGTGAGTGGAATGCACACATCACAAGCAGTTCCTCGGAAAGCTTATCTCCAGTTTGGGTCAGAATATATTTCCTTTTTCACCATAAGCCATGTGATCCCGAATATCCTTTCATGGATCCATCCATGACAGAGTTTCCAAGTTGAGTAATGTAAAGAAAGCTTCAACTATGTGAGATGAATAAAGATAGCAAAAAGCAGATTCACAGAAAGCTTCTTTCCAGTTTTTATCTGAAGATATTTCCTTTTTCACCATAGTCCAGAATGTGCTCCTGAGTGTCCCTTCATGGATCCGTCAATGACAGAGTTTCCAAGCTGCGTAATGTAATGAAAGTTTTATCTATTTGAGATGAATACACATATCACGGAGCAGTTTCACAGAAAGCTTCTTTCCAGTTTCTGTCTGAGGCTATTTCCTTTTTCACCATAGCCATCCATATAGTCCCGAATGTCCCTTGGTAGCTTTTTCTCCAAAAGGAATTCCCCAATCCTCTATGAGGCAAAAGCTATAACTCTGTGAGTGGAATGCACAAGTCACAAAGTAGCTCCTGGGAAAGCTTCTCTCCAGTTTCTATCTGAAGATATTTCCTTTTTCACCGTAAGCCTCAAAGCACTCCCGAATATCTCTTTGTAGACTAAACAAAAACAATGTTAGAATACTGCTCAAAAAAAAGAGAAGCTTAACTGGGTGAGCAGAATTCATGCAACACAGAGCAGTTTCACAGAAATCTACCTTCTGGTTTCTATTTGAGATTATTTGTTTTTCAGGATATTCTAAAGAGTGTTCCCTAATGTCCTTTCTCAGATTCCATAGAAACAGTGATTTCAAACTGCTCAATCCAAGGAATGATTTAACTCTATGAGATGAACAGAAGCATCACAAAAGAGTTGCTCAGATAGCTTCTCTGCAACTTTCAACCTAAGACATTTCCTTGCTTGCCACAGGCCTCCGGTTGCCACTCAATATCCCTTCACAGAATCCTCAAAGACAGACTTTCCAAACTGGGAAATGTAGAGAAAACTTACCTCTGTGAAATGAATGGAATATCAGAGGGCAGTGTATTGGAATGCTTCTTTCTGTGTTTTATTGGACAACATTTTTATTTTCTCCATGGTCTTCAAAGTGCTGCGAATATCCCTTTTATAGTATTACAGAAACAGTGTTCAAACAGCGCCTTATAAGAAAAAAAGTATAACTCCCTGAGTGGAATGCACACATCACCAAGCAGTTTCTCAGAAAGCTTCCCTCCAGTTTTTATCTGATGATATTTCCTTTTTCACCATAGGCCTGAATGTGATCCCCAATATCCCTTCAGGGATCCATCCATGCCGGAGTTTCCAAGCTTCATAACGTAGAGACAGCTTTATCTATGTGAGATGAATAAAGATAGCAAAAAGCAGATTCACAGAAAGCTTCTTTCCAGTTTTTATCTGAAGATATTTCCTTTTTCACCATAGTCCTGAATTTGCTCCCGAATGTCCCTTGTCCAATCCCTGCATGATGGAGATTCCAAACTGCACAATGTAAGGAAAGCTTTATCTATTTGAGATGAATACACATAACACAGAGCAGTTTCACAGAAAGCTTCTTTCCAGTTTCTGTCTGAGGCTATTTCCCTTTTCACCATAGGTATTAATGTGCCCCCGAGTAATGCTTGGTACCTTTTTCTCCAAAAGGGTTTCCCTGATGCTGTATGAGAAGAGAGGTATAACACTGTGAGTGGAATGCCCACGTCACAGAGCAGTTCCTCGGAAAGCTTCTTTACAGTTTCTGTATGAACATGTTTCCTTTTTCACAGTAAACCTCAAAGAACTCCCTAATATCGCTTCACACGCTAAACATAAATAGTGTTAGAAAATTGCTCAATGAAAAGAGAAGCTTCACTGAGAGAGAGGTATTCACATGACACATAGTAGTTTCACAGAAAGCTTCCTTCTTTTTTTTTAATCTGTGGGTATTTTTTTCTCCATATTCTAAGCTTTCCCAAATGTCCTTCCTCAAATTCCATAGAAACAGTGATTTCAAACTGCTCAATCCAAAGTATGATTTAATGCTATGAGATGAACACACATATCACAAAGCAATTGCTCATAAGCTTACCTCCAGTTTTCAACAGAAGTCGTTTCCATGCTCACCAAATGCCTCTAGGTGCCACTTAATATCCCTTCTCAGTTTTCTCAAAGACAGAATTTCCCAATGTAGAGTAATAATTTCCCAATGTACAATTTCCCAACTGTAGAATAAGCTTTATCTCTGTGAAATGAATGCACATAACAGAGAGCAGTTTCTTGGAATGCTTCTTTCTGGGTTTTATTTGAGGATATATCACTTTTCGCCGTTGTCTTCAATGGGCTCCGAATTATGACATTTTTGGTTTTTCAGGAACAGTGTTCAAACACTGTCTTATGAGAAAAGAGGTATAACTCCCTGAGTGGAAGGCAAACATCACAAAACAGTTTCTCAGAAAGCTTCTGTCCAGTTTTTATCTGAAGATATTTCCATTTACCCAGAGATGTGAATGTACTCCCAAATGTCCCTTCAGGGATCCGTCCATGACAGAGTTGCCAAGCTGCGTAATGCAAAGAAAGCTTTATCTATGTGAAATGAATAAACACAGCAAAAAGTAGATTCACAGAAAGCCTCTTTCCAGTTTTCATCTGAAAACATTTTCTTTTTCACCGTAGTCCTGAATGTTCTCCCAAATATCCCTTCGCAGATCCTTCCATGACAGAGTTTCCAAGCTTTGTACTGTAAAAGAAGCTTTATAAATGTGAGATGAATACACATATCACAGAGCAGTTTCACAGAATGCTTCTTTCCTGTTTTTATCTGATGCTATTTCCCTTTTCACAATAAGCATCAATATGCTCCCGGATATCCCTTGGTAAGTTTTTCCCCAAAAGGGTTTCCCTGATGCTGTATGAGAAGAGAGATAAAACACTGTAAGTGGAATGCACACGTCACAAAGCAGTTCCTCGGAAAGCTTCTTTCCAGTTTCTATCTGAACATATTTAATTTTTCACCATAAGCCTCAAAGTGCTCCTGAAAATCCCTTCGCATGCTACACATAAGCAGTGTTAGAATACTGCTCAATGAAAATAGAAGCTTAACTGTGCAAATGGAATTCACACAACACAGAGCAGTTTCACAGAAAGCTTCCTTCTGGTTTTTATCTGAAGATATTTCCCTTTTCACCATAGTCCTGAATGTGCTCCCGAATGCCCTTCACAGATGCGTCCATGACGGAGTTGCCAAGCTGCGTAATGTAAAGAAAGATTTTTCTACGTGAGAAGAATAAACAGAGCAAAAAGCAGATTCATAGAAATCTTCTTTCCAGTTTTTATCTGAATACATTTCCTTTTTCACCATAGCCTGAATGTGCTCCCAAATGTCCCTTAATGGATCCATCCATGACAGAGTTTCCAAGCTGTGTAATGTAAAGAAAGCTCTAACTATGTGACATGAATACACATATCACCAAGCAGTTTCACAGAAAATTTCTTTCCAGTTTTTGCCTGAGGCTATTTCCATTTTCACCATAGCCGTCAATATGCTCCCCAATATCCCTTTGTACCTATTTCTCCAAAAGGGTTTCCCTGATGCTGTATGAGAAGAGAGGTGTAACACTGTGAGTGGAATGTACACTTCACAAAGAAGTTCCTCAAAAGCTTCTCTCCAGTTTTAGTCTGAACATATTTCCTTTTTCACCGTAAGCCTCAAAGCGCTCCTGAATGTCCCTTCACACGCTAAACATAAACAGGGTTAGAAAACTGCTCAATGAAAAGAGAGACTTAACTGAGCGAGAGGAATTCAGATGACACAGAGAAGTTTCACAGAAAGCTTCCTTCTGGATTTTACCTGAGGATATTTCTTTCTCCATATTCTTAGGATCATTCCCAAATATCCTTCCTCAGATTCCACAGGAACAGTGATTTCAAGCTGCTCAATCCAAAGAATGGTTGAACTCTATGAGACGAGTACACACATCACAAAACAGTTGCTCAGAAAGCTTCTCTGCAGGTTTCATCGTAAGATGTTTCCTTGCTCACCACAAGCCTCCGGACGTCACTAAATATCCCTTCACAGATTCTTCAAAGACAGAGTTTCAAAACTGGGCAACATAGAGTAAGCATTAACTCTGTGAAATGATTGCACATATCAGAGAGCAGTTTCTTGTAACACTTCTTTCTCGATTTTATTTCAGTATATTTCATTATTCGCCATAGTCCTCAATGCGTTCCGAAATATCACTTTTTCGGTTTCACAGGAACAATGTTCAAACACTGCCTTATGAGAAAAGTGGAATAATTCTCTGAGTGGAATGCAAACATCACAAAGCAGTTTCTCAGAAAGCTTCTCTCCAGTTTTTATCTGAAGATATTTCCTTTTACTCTATAGGCCTGAATGTGCTCCTGAATGTCCCTTCTCTGATCCATTCATGACAGAGTTTACAAACTGTGTAATATAAAGAAAGTTTTATCTATGTGAGATGAATAAACATATCTATCACTAAGCAGGTTCACAGAAATCTTTCCAGTTTTTCTTGTGGACATTTCCTATTTCACCCTAGCCGTCCCTATACTGCTGAATGTCCCTTGGTAACTTTTCTCCAAAAGGGATTCCCTAATCCTCTATGAGAAGAAAAGTATAACTCTGTGAGTGGAATGCACAGATCACAAGACAGTCCCTTGGAAATCTTCTCTCCTGTTTCTATCTGAAGACGTTTCAATTTTCACCATAAGCCTCAAAACGCTCCCGAGTATCCCTTAGCTGACTAAAATAAAACAGTGTTAGAATACTGCTCAATGAAAACAGACGCTTTACTGTGCGAGTGGAATTCACATGACACAGAGCTGTTTCACAGAAATCTTCCTTTGGTTTTTACTGGAGGATATTTCTTTTTCAACATATTCTTTAGAGCATTCCCAAATGTCCTTTCTGAAGTTACACAGAAAGAGTGATTTCAAACTACTCAATCCAAAGAACGATTTAACTCTGCGATGAATACACACATCACAAAGCAATTGCTCAGAAAGCCTCTCTCCAGTTTTCAACGGAAGACACTTCCTTGCTCACCACAGGCCACCGGTCGCCACTTAATATTCCTTCGCACAACCCTCAAAGACAGACTTTAAAAACTGGGAGTTGTAGAGTAAGCTTAAATGCTCTGAAATGAATGCACACATCAGAAATCAGTTTCTTGGAACTCTCCTTTCTGGGTTTAATTTCAGGATATTTCACTTTTGCCATAGTCTTCCATGTGCTCTGAAATATTACTTTTTTGGTTTTACAGGAGCAGTGTTCAAACACTGCCTTATGAGAAAAAAGGTATAACTCCTTGAGTGGAATGCACACATCACAAAGCAGTTGCTCAGAAAACTTCTTTCCAGTTTTCATCTGAAGATATCTCCTTTTTCACCGTAGGCCTGAATGTGCTCCCAAATGTCCCTTCGCAAATCCATCCATGATGGAGTTTCCACACTGCCTAATATAAGGAAAGTTTTATCAATGTGAGATGGATAAATATATCTGTCACAAAACAGTTTCACAGAAATCTTCTTTCGAGTTTTTGTCTTGGATATTTCCTTTTTCACCATAGGCCTGAATGTGCTCCTGAATGTACCTTCACGGTTCGTCCATGACGGAGTTTCCAAGCTGAGTAATGTAAAGAAAGCTTCATCTATGTGAGATGAAAAAACATAGCAAATAGCAGATTCACAGAAAACTTCTTTCCAGTTTTTACCTGAAGATATTTCCTTTTTCATCATAGTCCTGTATGTGCTCCCGAATGTCCCTTCACAGATACGTCCGTGACAGAGTTTTCCTACTGCGTAAGGTAAAGAAAGCTTTATCTATGTGAGATGAATACACATATCACAGAGCAGTTTCTCAGAAACCTTCCTTCCAATTTTTGTGTGAAGCTATTTCACTTTTCACCGTAGGCATCAATATGCTCCCGATTATCCCATGATTCCTTTTTCTCCAAAAGGGTTTCCACGATGCTGTATGAGAAGAGAGGTATAACACTATGAGTGGAATGCACACGTCAAAAGCTGTTCCTCGGAAAGCTTCTCTCCAGTTTGTATCTGAACATACTTCCTTTTTCACCATAAGCTTCAAAGTGTTCCTGATTATATCTTTGCACGCTAAACATAAACAGTGTTAGAAAAGTGCTCAATGAAAAGAGATGTTAAACGAGTGATAGGAATTCACGTGACACACAGCAGTTTCACAGAAAGCTTCCTTCTGGTTTTTATCTGAGGATATTTCTTTCTCCATATTCTATAGAGAATTCCAAAATGTCCTTCATCAGATTCCACAGAAATAGTGATTTCAAAGTGCTCAATCCAAAGAATGTTCTAACTCTATGAGATGAATACACACATCACAAAACAGTTGCTCAGAAAGCTTCTTTCCAGTTTTCTCCAGAAGGCATTTCCTTGCTCACCACAGGCCTCCGGGTGCCACTTAATACCCCTTCGTAGACTCCCCAAAGACAGAGTTTTCGAACTGGGCAATTTAGAGTAACCTTGAACTCTGGGAAATGAATGCACATATCAGAGAGCAGTTTCTTGCAATGCAGCTCTCTGGATTTTATTTGAGGATATTTCATTTTTTGCCATAGTCTACAATGTGCTACAAAGTATCACTTTTTTGGTTTTACAGGAATAATGTTCAAGCACTGCCTCAAAAGGAAAGAGGTATAACTACCAGAGTGGAATGCACACATCACCAAGCAATTTCACAGAAAATTTCTCTCCAGTTTTTAACTGAATAGATTTCCTTTCTCACCATAGGCCTGTATTTGATCTCGAATATCCCACCATGCATCTGTCCATGACGGAGTTTCCAGGCTGCAAAATGTAAAGAAATCTTTACCTATGTGAGACGAATAAACTTAACAAAAGCAGATTCACAGTACACTTCTTTCCAGTTTTTATCTGAAGAAATTTCCTTTTTCACCATATTCCTGAATGTGCTCCTGAATGTCCCATTGCGCATCCTTCCATGACGGAGTTTCTAAACTGTGTACTGTAAAGAAAGTTTTATCTATGTGAGATGAATACACATATCTATCACAAACCAATTTCACAGAAAATTTCTTTCCAGTTTTTGTCTGAGGATATTTCCTTTATCACCATAGCCGTCCATATACTCCTGAATGTCCCTTGGTAGCTTTTTCTCCAAACGGGATCACCCAATTCTCTACGAGAAGAAAGGAATAACTCTGTGAGTGCAATGCACACGTCACAAAGCAGCTCCTCGGAAAGCTTCTCTCCAGTTTCTCTCTGAAGATATTTCAGTTTTCACCATAAGCCTCATACTGCTCCCAAATATTCCTTTGCAGACTAAACAAAAACAGCATTAGAATACTGCTCAATGAAAAGAGAAGCTTAACTGGGCAAGTGGAATTCACATGACACGCAGCAGTTTCACAGAAAGCTTCCTTCTGGTTTTTATCGCAGGGTATTTCTTTTTCAGCATATTCTTTTTTTTATTATTATTATACTTTAAGTTCTAGGGTACATGTGCATAATGTGCAGGTTTGTTACATATGTATACTTGTGCCATGTTGGTGTGCTGCACCCTTCAACTCATCAGCACCCATGAATTCTTCATTTATATCAGGTATAACTCCCAATACAATCCCTTCCCGCTACTCACACCCCATGATAGGCCCCAATGTGTGATGTTTCCCTTCCCGAGTCCAAGTGATGTCGTTGTTCAGTTCCCACATATGAGTGAGAACATGCGGTGTTTGATTTTCTCTTCTTGTGATAGTGTGCTAAGAATGATGGTTTCCAGCTGCAACCATGTCCCTACAAAGGACGCAAACTCATCCTTTTTTATGGCTGCATAGTATTCCATGGTGTATATGTGCCACATTTTCTTAATCCAGTCTGTCACTGATGGACATTTGGGTTGATTCCAAGTCTTTGCTATTGTGAATAGTGCCACAATAAACATACGTGTGCAAGTGTCTTTATAGCAGCATGATTTATAATCCTTTGGGTATATACCCAGTAGTAGGATGGCTGGGTCATATGATACATCTAGATATAGACCCTTGAGGAATCGCCATACTGTTTTCCATAATGGTTGAACTAGTTTACAATCCCACCAACAGTGTAAAAGTGTT
>NC_045448.1:87840838-87854500 GCF_002776525.5 Piliocolobus tephrosceles | reverse complement strand
ATAATGGGAGACTTCAACACTCCACTGTCAACATTAGACAGATCAACAAGACAGAAAGTTAACAAGGATATCCAGGAATTGAACTCATCTTTGCACCAAGCAGACCTAATAGACATCTATAGAACTCTCCACCCCAAATCAGCAGAATATACATTCTTTTCAGCACCACATTGCATTTATTCCAAAATTGACCACATAATTGGAAGTAAAGCACTCCTCAGCAAATGTAAAAGAACAGAAATTATAACAAACTGTCTCTCAGACCACAGTGCAATCAAACTAGAACTCAGGACTAAGAAACTCAATCACAACCGCTCAACTACATGGAAACTGAACAACCTGCTCCTGAATGACTACTGGGTACATAACGAAATGAAAGCAGAAATAAAGATGTTCTTTGAAACCAATGAGAACAAAGATACAACATACCAGAATTTCTGGTACACATTTAAAGCAGTGTGTAGAGGAAATTTATAGCACTAAATGCCCACAAGAGAAAGCAGGAAAGATCTAAAATGGACACTCTAACATTACAATTAAAAGAACTAGAGAGGAAAGAGAAACACATTCAAAAGCTAGCAGAAGGCAAGAAATAAATATGATCAGAGCAGAACTGAAGGAGATAGAGACACAAAAAACCCTCCAAAAAATCAATGAATCCAGGAGTTGGTTTTTTGAAAAGATCAACAAAATTGACAGACCGCTAGCAAGACTAATAAAGAAGAAAAGAGAGAGGAGTCAAATAGATGCAATAAAAAATGATAAAGGGGATATCACCACCGACCCCACAGAAATACAAACTACCATCAGAGAATACTATAAACACCTCTACGCAAATCAACTAGAAAATCTAGAAGAAATGAATAATTTCCTGGACACTTACACACTTCCAAGACTAAACCAGGAAGAATTTGAATCCCTGAATAGACCAATAGCAGGCTCTGAAATTGAGGCAATAATTAATAGCCTACCAACCAAAAAATGTCCAGGACCAGATGGATTCACAGCTGAATTCTACCAGCGGTACAAGGAGGACCTGGTACCATTCCTTCTGAAACTATTCCAATCCATAGAAAAAGAGGGAATCCTCCCTAACTCATTTTATGAGGCCAACATCATCCTGATACCAAAGCCTGGCAGAGACACAACAAAAAAAGAGAATTTTAGACCAATCTCCCTGATGAACATCGATGCAAAAATCCTCAATAAAATCCTGGCAAACCGGATTCAGCAGCACATCAAAAAGCTTATTCACCATGATCAAGTGGGCTTCATCCCTGGGATGCAAGGCTGGTTCAACATTTGCAAATCAGTAAACATAATCCAGCATATAAAAAGAACCAAAGACAAGAACCACATGATTATCTCAATAGATGCAGAAAAGGCTTTTGACAAAATTCAACAGCTCTTCATGCTAAAACGCTCAATAAATTTCGTATTGATGGAACGTACCTCAAAATAATAAGAGCTACTTATGACAATCCCACAGCCAATATCATACTGAATGGGCAAAAACTGGAAAAATTCCCTTTGAAAACTGGCACAAGACAGGGATGCCCTCTCTCACCACTCCTATTCAACATAGTGTTGGAAGTTCTGGCTAGGGCAATCAGGCAAGAGAAAGAAATCAAGGGTATTCAGTTAGGAAAAGAAGAAGTCAAATTGTCCCTGTTTGCAGATGACATGATTGTGTATTTAGAAAACCCCAAAAGAAACTACCATCAGAGTGAACAGGCAACCTACAGAATGGGAGAAAATTTTTGCAATCTACTCATCACACAAAGGGCTAACATCCAGAATCTACAAAGAACTCAAACAAATATACAAGAAAAAAACAAACAAACCCATCAAAAAGTGGGCAAAGGACATGAACAGACATTTCTCAAAAGAAAACATTCATACAGCCAACAGACACATGAAAAAATGCTCATCATCACTGGCCATCAGAGAAATGAAAATCAAAACCACAATGAGATACCATCTCACACCAGTTAGAATGGCAAACATTAAAAAAATCAGGAAACAACAGGTGCTGGAGAGGATGTGGAGAAATAGGAACACTTTTACAGTGTTGGTGGGATTGTAAACTAGTTCAACCATTATGGAAAACATTATGGCAATTCCTCAAGGATCTAGAGCTAGATGTACCACATGACCCAGCCATCCCACTACTGGGTATATACCCAAAGGATTATAAATCATGCTGCTATAAAGACACATGCACTTGTATGTTTATTGCGGCACTATTCACAATAGCAAAGACTTGGAATCAACCCAAATGTCCATCAGTGACAGACTGGATTAAGAAAATGTGGCACATACACACCATGGAATACTATGCAGCCATAGAAAAGAATGAGTTTGCATCCTTTGTAGGGACATGGATGCAGCTGGAAACCATCATTCTTAGCAAACTATCACAAGAACAGAAAACCAAACACCGCATGTTCTCACTCATAGGTGGGAACTGAACAATGAGATCACTTGGACTCGGGAAGGGGAACATCACACACCGGGGCCTATCATGGGGTGGGGGTAGGGGGGAGGGATTGTGTTTGGAGTTATACCTGATATAAATGATGAATTGATGGGTGCTGACGAGTTGATGGGTGCAGTACACCAACATGGCACAAGTATACATATGTAACAAACCTGCATGTTATGCACATGTACCCTAGAACTTAAAGTATAATAAAAAAGTAAAATAAAATAAAATAAAATTCTGATTTATTAAAAAAAAAAAAAAGAATATGGTGAACAAGAAATACTCTCAAATAAAAACCAGAAGAAAACTGTCTCTGAATCTGATCTGTGTCGTGTGAATTCCACTCGCAGGGTTAAGCTTCTCTTTTCATTTAGCAGTATTTTAACACTGTTTTTCTTTAATCTGTGAAGGGATATTTGGGAGCACTTTGAGGCTTATGGTGAAAACGGAAATATCTTTAGATAGAAACTGGAGAGAAGCCTTCCGAGGAGCTACTTTGTGACGTGGGCATTTCACTCACCGAGTTACACCTTTATTCTCATAGTGGGTTGGGGAATCCCTTTTGGAGAAAAAGCTACCAAGGGACATTCGGAAGTTCATGGACGGCTATGGTGAAAAAGGAAATATCCTCAGACAAAAACGGAAAAGAATCTTTCTGTGTAACTGCTTTGTGATAGATAGGTTTATTCATCTCACATAGAGAAAACGTTCATTATATTACATGGTTTGGAAACTCTGTCATGGATGGATCCGCAAAGGGACATTCGAGAGCACATTCACGTCTATGGTGAAAAAGGAAATAGCTTGAGATAATAACTAGAGAGAAGTTTTCTGAGAAACTGCTTTGTGAAGTGTGCATTCCGCTCTGATAATTACACCTGTCTTCTACTAAAGCAGTGTTTGAACACTGTTCTTGTTAAACAGAAAATGTGATATTGAAGCACATTGATTAAATGTCCTCAAATAAAACCCAGAACGAAGCATTCCAAGAAACTGCTCTCTGATATGTGTATTCATCTCACAGAGTTAACGCTTACTCTACATTTCGCAGTTTGGAAATTTTGTCTTTGAGCAATCTCTGAAGGGATATTAAGTGGCGCCCAGAGGCCTGTGATGAAGAAGAAAATGTCTTCCGATGAAATCAGGAGAGAAGCTATCTGAGCAATTTCTTTTTGATGTGTGTACTCATCTCAGAGTTAAATCATTCTTTGGATTGAGCAGTTTCAAATCACTCTTTCTGTGGAATCTGAGGAAATACATTTGAGAACAGTCTTTAGAATATGGAGAAATAATCTGATAAAAGCCAGAAGGAAGCTTTCTGTGAAACTACCATGTGTCGTGTGAATTCCTCTCACTCAGTTAAGATTCTCTGTTCACAAGCAGTTTTCTAACACTGTTTATGTTTAGTGTGCAAGTAGATATTCGGGAGCCCTTGAGAGTTAGGGGGAAAAAGTATATATGCTCAGATATAAACTCGAGAGAAGCTTTCCATGGAACTGCTTTGTGACGTGTGCATTCCACTCACAGGGATATACCTCTTTCTCATACATAACTGGGTAAATCCTTTTGGAGAAAAAGGCACCAGGGGATATTCGGGAGCATATTGATGTCTATGGTGCAAAGGGAAGTAGCCTCAGACGAAAACTGGAAAGAAGCTTTCTGTGAAACTGCTCTGTGATATGTGTATTCATCTCACATAGATAAAGCATTCCTTGCATTACACAGCTTGGAATATCTGTCATGGATGGATCCGTGAAGGGACAATCGGGAGCATATTCATTACTGTGGTGAAGAAGGTAATATCTTCAGATAAAAAATGGAAAGAAGCTTTCTGTGAATCTGCTGTTGCTATGTTTATTTATCTCACATAGATAAAGCTTTCTTTACATTACCCAGCCTGAAAAATCCATCATGAACGGATCTGCAAAGGGACATTCGAGATCACATTCAGGCCTGTGGTGAAAAAGGCAATATCTTCAGATAAAAACTGGAGAGAAGCTTTCAGAGAAATTGCTTTGTGATGCGTGGATTCCACTCACGGAGTTATACCTCCTTTCTCATAAGGCAGTGTTTGATCACTGTTCCTTTAAAACCGAAAAAGTGATATTTCGGAGCGCATTGTAGAATGCGCTATGTAGAAAAGTGAAATATCCTCAAATAAAACCCAGAAAGAAGCGTTCCAAGAAACTACTGTCTGACATATGCATTCATTTCAGAGAGTTAAAACTTACTCTGCATTTCCCAGTTTGGAAAGTCTGTCTTTGTGGATTCTGCAAATGGATATTAAGTGGCGACTGGCGGCCTCCAGTGAGCAAGAAAATGTCTTCCGTTGAAGACGGGAGAGAAGCTTTCTGAGCAACTGCTTTGTGATGTGTATATTCATGTCATGTTGTTAAATCATTCTTTGAATTGAGCAGATTGAAATCACTGTTTTGTGGAACCTGAGAAGGGACGTTTGGGAACGCTCTTTAAAATATGCTGAAAAAGAAATACTCTCAGATAAAAACCAGAAGTAAGCTATCTGTGAAATTGCTATGTTTCGTGTGAATTCTTCTCGCTCAGTTAAGCTTCTCTTTTCATTGAGCACTTTTCTAACACTGTGTTTGTTTAGTGTACGAACGGATATTCGGGAACGTTGTGAGGTGTATGGTGAAAAAGGAAATATGATCAGATCGAAAGTGGAGAGAAGTTTTCCAAGGAACTGTTGTGATGTGTGCATTCCACTCACAGTGTTATACCTTTCTTCTCATGTGGCATTGGGGAAACACTTTTGGAGAAAAAGGTACCAAGGGATATTTGGGAGAATATTGATGCCTACGGTGAAAATGGAAATAGCCTCAGACAAAAACTGGAAAGAAGCTTTCTATTAAACTTCTCTGTGATATGTGTATTCACCTCACATAGATAAAGCTTTCTTTACATTATGCAACTTGGAAGCTCTGTCATGGACGGATCCAGGAAGGGACATGCGGGAACACATTAAGGACTATGGTGAAAAAGGAAATAAATTCAGATAAAAACTGGAAAGAAGCTTTCTGTGAATCTGCTTTTTGCTATGCTTATTCATCTCACATAGATAAAGCTTTCTTTATGTTACATAGCTTGGAAACGCCATCATGGATGGATCCACAAAGGGGTATTCGAGAACACATTCGGGCCCATGGTGGAAAAGGAGTTATCTTCAGTAAAAACTGGATAGAAGCTTTCTGAGAAACCACTTAGGATGTGTGCATTCCAGTCAGGGAGTTATACCTCTTTCCTCATAAGGCAGTGTTTGAACACTGTTCCTGTAAAACCAAAAAAGTAATATTCTGAAGCGCATGGAAGACTATGGTGAAAAGTGAAATATCCTGAAATAAAATCCAGAAAGAAGCGTTCCAAGAAACTGTTGTCTGACGTGTGCATTCATTTCAGACAGTTAAAGCTTGCTCTACATTTCCCAGTTTGGAAAGTCTGTCTTTGAGGATTCTGCGAAGGGATATTAAATGGTGACCAGAGGCCAGCGGCGAGCAAGGAAATGTCTTCCGTTGAAAACTGGAGAGAAGATTTCTGAGCAACTCTTTCGTGATGTTTGTATTCATCTCATAGAGTTAAATCATTCTTTGGATTGAGCAGCTTGAAATCACTGTTTCTGTGGAATATGAGAAATGACATTTGCGAATGGTCTTCAAAATATCCTGAAAAAGAAATAACCTCCCATAGAAACCAAAAGGAAGCTTTCTGTGAAGCTGCTCTGTGTCGCGTGAATTCCGCTTGCACAATTAAGCTTCTCTTTTCATTGAGCAGTATTCTGACACTGTTTTTGTTTAGTCTGTGAAGGGATATTCGGGAACGCTTTGAGGCTTACAGTGAAAAAGGAAATACCTTCACATAGAAACTGGAGAGACGCTTTCCGAGGAGCTACTTTGTGACATGTGTTTTCCACTCACCTAATTATACCTTTCTTCTCATAGAGGATTGGGGAATCCCTTTTAGAGAAACAGCTACCAAGGGATATTCGAGAGAATAGGGACAGCTATGGTGAAAAAGGAAATATCATCAGACAAAAACAGGAAAGAAGCTTTCTGTGTACCTGCTTTGTGATAGATATGTTTATTCATCTCACAAAGATAAAACTTTTATTCTATTACGCAGTTTTGAAACTCCATCATAGACGGATTTGCAAAGAGACATTCAGGAGCACATTCAGGACGATGGTGAGAAAGGAAATATATTAAGATACAAACTGGAGAGAAGCTTTCTGAGAAACTGCTTTGTGATGTGTGCATTGGACTCAGGGAGTTGTACCTCTTTTCTCATAAGGCAGTGTTTGAAAACTTGCTGAAAAACAAAAAGTAATATTTTGGAGTGCATGGTAAACTATAGCGAATAGTGAAATATTCTAATATAAAACCCAGAAAGAAGCGTTACAAGAAACAGCTCTCTGACATGTGCATTCATTTCAGAGAGTTAAACCTTACTCGACATTTCCCGGTTTGGAAAGTCTGTCTTTGAGGATTCTGCAAAGGGATATTAAGTGGCAACTGGACGACTGTGGTGAGCAAGGAAATGTCTTTCACTGAAAACTGGAGAGAAGCTTTCTGAGCAACTGCTTTGTGATGTATGTATTCATCTCATAGAGTTAAATTATTCTTTGAATTGAGCAGTTTCAAATCCCTCTTTCTGTGGAACCTGAGAAAGGACTTTTGGGAATGCTCCTTAGAATATCCTGAAAAAGAAATAACCTCATATAGAACCCAGAAGGATGCATTCTGTGAAACTGCTCTGTGTCACGGGAATTCTGCTCTCACAGTTAAGCTTCTCTTTTCATTGAGCAGTATTCTAACACTGTTTTTGTTTAGCCTGTAAAGGGATATTCGGCAGCGCTTTCAGGATCACAATGAAAAAGAAAATATCTTAAGATAAAGAGTGGATAGGAGGTTTCTGAGAAACTGCTTTGTGATGTGCACATTCCACTCAGGGAGTTATACTTCTTTTCTCATAAGGCAGTGTTTGAACACTGTTCCTGTAAAACTGAAAAGGTAATGTTTTGGAGTACATGGAAGACTGTGGCAAAAAGTGAAATATCCTGAAATAAAACCCAGAAAGAAGCGTTCCAAGAAACTGCTCTTTGACATGTGCATTCATTTCAGAGAGTTAAAGCTTACTCCACATTTCCCAGTTTTTAAAGTCTTTCCTTGAGGAATCTGCAAAGGGATATTAAGTGGCGATTGGAGGCCTGTGGCGAGAAACGAAATGTCTTTCGTTGAACACTGGAGAAAAGCTTTCTGAGCAACTGCTTTGTCATGTATGTATTCATCTATATAGTTAAATCATTCTTTGGATTGAGCAGTTTGAAATCTCTATTTCTGTGGAATCTGAGAAAGGACATTTGGGAATGCTCTTAAGAATATGCTGAAAAAAAGTACCCTCCGATAAAAACCAGAAGGAAGCTCCCTGCGAAACTGCTCTGCGTCTTGTGCATTCCACTCACACAGTTAAGCTTCTGTTTTCATGAAGCAGTATTCTAACACTGTTTTAGTTTAATCAGCCAAGGGATACTCGGGAGGGCTTTCAGGCTTATGTTGAAAACGGAAATATCTTCAGAAGGAAACTTGAGAATAGATTTCGTGGATCTGCTTTGTGATGTGCGCATTCCACTCACAGAGTTATACTTTTCTTCTCATAGAGGATTGGGGAATCCCTTTTGGAGAAAAAGCCACCAGGTGACATTCGGGAGTATATAGATGGCTATGGTGAAAAAGGAAATATCCTGAAACAAAAAATGGAAAGAAGATTTCTGTGAAACTGCTTTGTGATAGATATGTTTATTCATCTCAGATAGATAAAATTTTCTTTCTTTTACGAAATTTTGAAATGCTGTCATTTATGGATTCGCGAAGTGTCATTCGGGAGCATATTCAGGCTTATGGTGAAATAGGAAATATTTTCAGATGAAAATTGGAGATAAGCTTTCAGAGAAACTGTTTGTGATGTGTGCATTCCACTCAGGGGGTTATACCTCTTTTCTCATAAGGCAGTGTTGGAACACCTGCTGTAAAACCGAAAATGTGACATTTCAGAGCGCATTGAAGAATATGGTGAAAAGTGAAATATCCTCAAATAAAACAAAGAGAGAAGTGTTCCAAGAAACTGCTCTTTGATATGTGCATTCACTTCACAGAGTTAAACCTTACTCTACGTTGCCCAGTTTGGAAACTCTCTCTTTGAGGAATCTGTGAAGGGATATTAAGTGGTGCCTGGAGGCTTGTGGTGAGCAAGGAAATGACTTCCAATGAACACTGGAGAGAAGTTTCTGAGCAAATGCTTTGTGATGTGTGTATTCATCTCATAGAGTTAAACCATTCTTTGGATTGAGCACTTTGAAATCACTGTTTCTGTGGAATCTGAGGATGGACATTTGGGAACACGCCTTAGAATATGGAGAAGGAAATATCCTCAGGTAAAATCCAGAGGGAAGCTTTCTGTGAGACTGCTCTGTGTCGTCTTAATTCCTCTCCCTCAGTTAAGCCTCTCTTTTCATTGAGCAGTTTTCTAACACTGTTTATGTTTAGCGTGTGAACGGATATTCAGGAGTGCTTTGAGACTTACGGTGAAAAACTCAATATGTTCACACCGAAACTGGAGAGAAGCTTTCTGAGGAACTGCTTTGTGTCATGTGCATTCCACTCACAGTGTTACACCTCTTTTCTCATACAGCATCAGGGAGTCCTTTTTGGAGAAATAGGTATGAAGGGATATTGGGGAGCATATTGATGACTATTGTGAAAAGGGAAGTAGTCTCAGGCAAAAACTGGAAAGAAGTTTTCTGTGAAACTGCTTGGTGAAATGTGTATTCATGTCACATAGTTAAAGCTTTCTTTACATTACAAAGCTTGGAAACTCTGTCGTGGACAGATCTGTGAAGGGACATTTGGGAAGACATTCAGGACTATGGTGAAAAAGGAAATGTCTTCAGATAAAAACTGGAAAGAAGCTTTCTGTGAATCTGCTCTGTGCTATGTTTACTCATCTCATGTAGAGAAAGCTTTATTTACACTACGCAGCTTGGAAACTCTGTGATGGACGGATCTGTGAAGGGCATTCGGGAGCACATTCAGGACTATGGTGCAAAGGGAAATATCTTCAGAAAAAAACCAGAAGGAAGCTTTCTGTGAAACTGCTCTGTGTTTTGTGAATTCCACTCGTACAGTTAAGCTTCTATTTTCATTGAGTAGTATTCTAACTCTGTTTATATTTAGCATCCGATTGGATTTTCAGGAGCTCTTTGAGGTTCACAGTGAAAAAGGAAATATGTTCAGATAGAAACTGGAGAGAAGCATTCCGAGGAACTGCTTTGTGACTTGTGCATTCCACTTACAGTGCTATACCTCTCTTCTCATACAGCATCAGGGAAATCCCTTTGGGGAAAAATTTATCAAGGGATATCCGGGAGCATATTGATACCTATTGTGAAAAGGGAAATAGCCTCAGAAAAAAGCAGGAAAGAAGCATTCTGTGAAACTGCTCTGTGATATATGTATTTACCTCACATAGATAAAGCTTCCTTTACAGTTCACAGATTGGAAACTCCATCATGGACGGATCCACGAAGGGACATTCGGGAGCACATTCAGGCCTACAGTGAAAAAGGAGATATTTCCAGGAAAAAACTGGATAGAAGCTTTCTGAGAAAATGCTTTGTGATGTGTGAATTCC
Source organism: Piliocolobus tephrosceles (assembly GCF_002776525.5). Lineage (NCBI taxonomy): Eukaryota > Metazoa > Chordata > Mammalia > Primates > Cercopithecidae > Piliocolobus > Piliocolobus tephrosceles. The sequence continues at coordinate 87,844,317 of NC_045448.1, read as the reverse complement.
ACTTAGGGAGTTATACCTCTTTTCTCATAAGGCAGTGTTTGAACACTGTTCCTGTAAAACCGAAAAGGTAATATTTCAGAGGACATGAAAGACTATGGCAAAATCTGAAATATTCTCAAATGAAACCCAGAGACAAGCGTTCCAAGAAACTGCTCTCTGATGTGTGCATTCATTTCACAGAGTTAAAGCCTACTCTACGTTAAACAGTTCGGAGACTCTGTCTTTGAGGAATCTGTGAAGGGATATTAAGTGATGCCTGGAGGCTTCTGGTGAGCAAGGAAACGTCTTCCGATGAAAACTGGAGAGAAGCTTTCTGAGCAATTGCTTTCTGATGTGTGTGTTTGTCTCATAGAGTTAAATCATTCTTTGGATTGAGCAGTTTGAAATCCCTGTTTCTGTGGAATCTGAGGAAGGACATTTGGGAACGCTCACTAGAATATGGAGAAAGAAATATCCTCAGGTATATCCCGGAATGAAGCTTTCTCTGAAACTGCTCTGTGTTGTCTTCATTCCTCTCACTCAGTTAAGCCTCTCTTTTCATTGAGCAGTTTTCTATTCCTGTTTAAGTATAGCATGGGAAGGGATATTTGGGAGCAGTTTGAGGCTTACAGTGAAAAAGGAAATATGTTCAAGTAGAAACTGGAGGGAAGCTTTCTTAGGATCTGCTTAGTGACGTGTGCATTCCAGTCACAGTGTTATACCTCTCTTCTCATACAGCATCGGGGAAACTCTTTTGGAGAAAAAGGTACCAAGTGATATTCGGGAGCATATTGATGCCTATGGTGAAAAGGGACATAGCCTCAGACAAAAACTGGAAAGAATCTTTCTGTGAAACTGCTCTGTGAAATATGCACTTATCTCACATAGATAATGCTTTCTTTACTTTACACAGCTTGGAAACTCTGTCCTGGACAGATCCAAGAAGGGACATTCGGGAGCACATTCAGGACTATGGTGAAAAAGGAAATATCCTCAGATAAAAACTGGAAAGAAGCTTTCTGTGAATCTGCTTTTTGCTATGTTTATTCATCACACATATATAAAGCTTTCTTTACATTATGCAGCTTGGAAACTCTGTCATGAATGGATCCGCATAGTTATATTTGGTATCACATTTGGGCCTAGGGTGAAAAAGGAAATATTGTCAGATGAAAACTGGAGAGAAGCCTTCTGAGAAAATGCTTTGTGTTTTGTGCATTCAACTCAGGGAGTTACACCTCTTTTCCTATAAGGCAGTGTTTGAACACTGTTCCTGTAAAACTGAAAAAGTGATATTTCGTAGCGCCTTGAAGGCTATGGTGAAAAATGAAGTATAATCAAATAAAACCAAGAAAGAAGCGTTCCAAGAATGTCCTCTCTGTAATGTGCATTCATTTCACAGAGTTAAAGCTTACTCTACATTGCCCAGATTAGAAACTCTGTCTTTCATTAATCTGTGAAGGGGTAGGAAGTGGCGCCCGGAGGCCTGTTTTGAGCAAGGAAATGTCTTCTGTTGAAAACTGGAGAGAAACTTTGTGAGCAACTGCTTTGTGATGTGTGTATTCATCTCATAAAGTTAAATCATTCTTTGGATTGAGCAGGTTGAAATCACTGTTTCTGTGGAACCTGAGAAAGGACATTTGGGAATGCTCTTAAGAATATGCTGAAAAAGAAAGACCGTCAGATAAAAACCAGAAGGAGGCATTCTGTGAAACTTCTCTGTGTCATATGAATTCCACTCACACAGTTAAGCTTCTGTTTTCATTGAGCAGTATTAAACACTGTTTTAGATGAGTCTCCTAAGGTATGTTCGGGAGCACTTCGAGGTTTATGGTGAAAATGGAAATATCTTCAGATAGAAACTGGAGAGAAGCTTTCCGAGGAGCTGCTTTGTGACTTGTACATTGCACTCACAGAATTATACCTTTCTTCTCATACAGCATTGGAGACACACTTTTGGAGAAAAAGGTACGAAGGGATAACCGGGAGCATATTGAGGCCTATAGTGAAAAGGGAAATAGCCTCAGACAAAAACTGGAAAGAAATTTTTTGTGAAACTGCCCTGTGCTATGTGTACTCATCTCACATAGATAAAGCTTTCTTTACATTACGCAGCTTGGAAACTCTGTCATGGACGGATCCATAAAGGGAAATTCGGGAGCACATTCAGGACTATGGTGAAAAAGAAAAGGTACCCAACAAAAACTGGAAAGAAGATTTCTGTGAAACTGCTTTGTGATAGATATGTTTATTCATATCACATAGATAAAACTTTCTTTATATTACGCAGTTTGGAAACTCCATCATGGACGTATCTGTGAATGGACATTCGGGAGCACTTTCAGGCCTATGGTGAAAAAGGAATTATCTGTAGATAAAAACTGGAGAGAAGCTTTCTGAGAAATAGCTTTGTGATCTGTGCATTCCACTCAGGGAGTTATACCTCTTTTCTCATAAGGCAGTGTTTGAACACTGTTCCTGAAAAACCGAAAAATGTTATTTTGGAGCACTTTAAAGACTATGGTGAAAAGTGAAATATCCTCAGATAAAACCCAGAAAGAAGCGTTCCAGGAAACTGCTCTCTGATATGTGTATTCATTTCCCAGAGGTAAAGCTTACTCTACATTACCCAGTTTGGAAACTCTGTCTCTGAGGAATCTGTGAAGGGATATTTTGTGGCGCCCAGAGGCCTGTGGTGGGCAACGACATGTCTTCTGATTAAAACTGGAGGGAAACTTTCTGAGCAACTGCGTTGTGATGTGTGTATTCATGTCTTAGAGTTAAACCATTGTTTGGATTGAGCAGTTTAAAATCACTGTTTCTGTGGAATCTGAGGCGGAATATCTGGGAACGCTCTTTAGAATATGGAGAAAGAAATATCCTCAGATAAAAAGCAGAAGGAAGCTTTCTGTGAAACTGCTTTGTGTCGTGTGAATTCCTTTCACTCAGTTAAGCTTCTCTTTTTCATAGAGCAGTTTTCTTTTTTTTCCTTTTTGTGACGGATTCTCACTCTGTCGCCCAGGCTGGAGTGCAGTGGCCAGATCTCAGCTTACTGCAATCTCCGCCTCCTGGGTTCATGCCATTCTCCTTCCTCAGCCTCCCTAGTAGCTGGGACTACAGGCGTCTGCCACCTCGCCTGGCTAGTTTTTGTATTTTTCAATAGAGACGGGGTTTCACCGTGTTAGCCAGGATGGTCTTGATCTTGTGACCTTGTGATCCGCCCATCTGGGCCTCCCAAAGTGCTGGGATTACAGGCTTGAGCCACTGCACCCAGCCTATTGAGCAGTTTTCTAACTCTGTGTTTTGTCTACAAAAGGATATTTGGCAGCACTTTGATGCTTATGGTGAATTCAGAAATATCCTCAGACAGAAACTGGAGAGAAACTTTCAGAGGAGCTGCTTTGTGATGTGTGCATTCCACTCACAGAGTTATACCTTCCTTCTCATAGAGGATTGGAGAATCCCTCTTGGAGAAAAAGCTAAATAGGGACCTTCGGGAG
>NC_045448.1:87821570-87835838 GCF_002776525.5 Piliocolobus tephrosceles | reverse complement strand
TGGGTCTTGACTCTTTATCCAGTTTGCCAGTCTGTGTCTTTTAATTGGAGCATTTAGTCCATGTACATTTAAGGTTAATATTGCTATGTGTGACCTTGATCCAGGCATTATGATATTAACTGGTTATTTTTCTCGTTAGTTGATGCAGTTTCTTCCTAGCATCGATGGTCTTTACATTTTGGCATGTTTTTGCAATGGCTGGTACCGGTTGTTCCTTTCCATGTTCAGGGCTTCCTTCACGGTCTCTTATAAGGCAGGCCTGGTGGTTACAAAATCTCTAAGCATTTTGTAATCTGTAAAGGATTTTATTTCTCCTTCACTGATGAAACTTAGTTTGGCTGGATATGAAATTCTGGGTTTAAAATTCTTTTCTTTAAGAATGCTGAATATTGGCCCCCACTCTCTTCTCACTTGTAGAGTTTCTGTTGAGAGATCTGCTGTTAATCTGATGGGCTTCCCTTTGTGGGTAACCCGACCTTTCTCTCTGGCTGCCCTTAAGATTCTTTCCTTCATTTCAACTTTGGTGAATCTGGTAATTATGTGACTTGGAGTTGCTATTCTCGAGGAGTATCTGAAGGGGTGGCCTGCCCCTCCACACCTGTGGGTGCTTCTCGTTAGGTGGGACGAGAGACTTGAGAAAAGGAAATAATACGCAGAGACAAGGTATAGAGAAAGATAAGTGGGGCCCAGGGGACCAGTGCTGTGTTTTCAGAGGACCCACACTGGCACCGGCCTCTGAGTTCCCTTAGTATTTATTGATAATTATCTTTACCATCTAAAAAATAAGGGAGTAGCTAGAAAATAGGATCATTGTAGGGAAGAGATCAGCAGTAAGACATAAGAACAAAAATCCCTGTAACATGAATAAGTTAAAAGGAAAATGCTGTGCCTTGAGATGCATATGCGACATCTCCATAAACCTTTTAGCAGTATTGCTCCAGCAAGTCCCACCTTATTCCTAAAGGCGGTTTTCTCCTTACTCAGTAAACAAAGCACACAATGGGTTTTACCCGGAGATGTTCCATTGCCCAGGGAGGGGCAGGAGACAAATGTTTTTCTCTTTCTTGAGATTTAAGAGAATGGTGATGACCTTTAACCACCAGCAGCCTTTAGGCACTTGTTTAACAAAGCACATTCTGCACAGCCCAAAATCCTTTTAACCTTAAGTCACCACACCACATGTCTCTTGCAAGGACAAAGTTGGGGGTAGGGTCACAGATTAACAGCATTTCAAATACAGAACTAAATGGAGTCTCTTATTTCTACTTCCTTCTATATAGACACAGTAACAGGCTGATCTCTTTCTTTTCCCCACAAGTATCTTTGTGGCGTTCTCTGTATTTCCTGAATTTGAATGTTGGCCTGCCCTACTAGGTTGGGGAAGTTCTCCTGGATGATATCCTGAGGAGTGTTTTCCAACTTGGTTCCATTTTCCCCCTCACTTTCAGGCACCCCAATCAGACATAGATTTAGTCTTTTTACGTAATCCCATACTTCTTGCAGGCTTTGTTCATTTCTTTTTCTTCTTTTTTCTTTTGGTTTCTCTTCTCGCTTCATTTCATTCATTTGATCCTCAATCGCTGATACTCTTTCTTCCAGTTGATCGAGTCGGTTACTGAAGCTTGTGGATTTGTCACGTATTTCTCGTGTCATGGTTTTCATCTCTGTCATTTCGTTTATGACCTTCTCAGCATTAATTAGTCTAGCTGTCAATTCTTCCACTCTTTTTTCAAGATTTTTAGTTTCTTTGCGCTGGGTACGTAATTCCTCCTTTAGCTCTGAGAAGTTTGATGGACTGAAGCCTTCTTCTCTCATCTCGTCAAAGTCATTCTCTGATCAGCTTTGATCCGTTGCTGGCAATGGGCTGTGCTCCTTTGCAGGGGGAGATGCGCCCTTATTTTTTGAATTTCCAGCTTTTCTGCCCTGCTTTTTCCCAATCTTTGTGGTTTTATCTGCCCCTGGTCTTTGATGATGGTGACGTACTGATGGGGTTTTGGTATAGGTGTCCTTCCTGTTTGTTAGTTTTCCTTGTAACAGTCAGGACCCTCAGCTGTAGGTCTGTTGGAGATTGCTTGAGGTCCACTGAAGACCCTGTTTGCCTGGGTATCAGCAGCAGATGTTGCAGAAGATAGAATATTGCTGAACAGCGAGGGTACCTGTCTGATTCTTGCTTTGGAAGCTTCCTCTCAGGGGTGTACTCCACCCTGTGAGGTGTGGGGTGTCAGACTGCCCCTAGTGGGGGATGTCTCCCAGTTAGGCTACTCAGGGGTCAGGGACCCACTTGAGCAGGCAGTCTGTCCCTTCTCAGATCTCAACCTCCATGTTGGGAGATCCACTGCTCTCTTCAAAGCTGTCAGACAGAGTCATTTGCGTCTCCAAAGGTTTCTGCTGCTTTTGTTGTTGCTGTTGTTAACTGTGCCCTGTCCCCAGAGGTGGAGTCTACAGAGACAGGCAGGTTTCCTTGAGCTGCTGTGAGCTCCACCCTGTTCGAGCTTCCCAGTGGATTTGTGTACCTACTTAAGCCTCAGCAATGGCAGGCGCCCCTCCCCCAGCCTCGCTGCTGCCTTGCCGTTTGATCGCAGACTGCTGTACTAGCAATGAGGGAGGCTCCGTGGGCATGGGACCCTCCCGGCCAGGGGTGGGATATAATCTCCTGGTGTGCCCATTTGCTTAAAGCACAGTATTGGGGTGGGAATTACCCGATTTTCCAGGTGTTGTGTGTCTCAGTTCCCCTGGCTAGGAAAAGGGATTCCCTTCCCCCTTCTGCTTTCCAGGTGAGGTGATGCCTCGCCCTGCTTCAGCCCTCCCTGGTTGGGCTGCAGCAACTGACCATCACCGATTGTCTGGCACTCCCTAGTGAGATGACCCCAGTACCTCAGTTGAAAATGCAGAAATCACCGGTCTTCTGTGTCGCTCGTGCTGGGAGTTGGAGACTGGAGCTGTTTTTATTCGGCCATCTTGCTCCGCCTTGTTCACCATATTCTAAAGAGCGTTCCCAAATGTCCTTTGTCCGTTTCCACAGTGATTTCAAACTGCTCAATACAAAGAATAATTTAACTCTATGAGATGAATGCACACATCACAAAGCAGATTCTCAGATAATTTCTCTCCAGTTTTTATCTGAAGATATTTCCTATTTCACCATAATCCTGAATGTAATCCCTAATATCCCATCGTGGATTCTTCCATGATGGAGTTTCCAATCTGAGTAATGTAAAGAAAGCTTTATCTATGTGAGATGAATAAACACAGCAAAAAGCAGATTCACAGAATGCTTCTTTCCAGTATTTATCTGAGGATATTTCCTTTTTCACCATAATCCTCAATGTGCTCCCAAATGTCCCTTAGTGGATCTGTCCATGACAGAGTTTCCAAGCTGCATAATGTAAAGAAAGCTTTGTCTATGTGAGATGAGTACACATATCACAGAGCAGTTTCATAGAAAGCTTCTTTCCAGTTTTTGTCTGAGGCTGTTTCCCTTTTCACCATTGGCATCAACATGCTCCCGAATATCACTTGGTACCTTTTTTGCCAAAAGGGTTTACTCAGTGCTGTATGAGAATAGAGGCACAACCCTGTGAGTGGAATACACACGTCACAAAGCATTTCCTTGGAATGCTTCTCTCCAGTTTCCATCTGAACATATTTCCTTTTTCACCGTAAGCCTCAAAGCGCTCTCGAATATCCCTTCGCGTGCTAAACATAAACAGGTTAGAAAACTGCTCAATGAAAAGAGAGACTTAATTGAATGAGAGGAATTAAGACGACACAGAGCAGTTTCACAGAAAGCTTCCTTCCGGATTTTACCTGAGGATATTTCTTTCTCCATATTCTAAGGAGTGTTCCTAAATGTCCTTCCTCAGATTCCACAAAAACAGTGATTTCAAACTGCTCAATCCAATGATTGATTTAACTCTATGAGATGAATACACACATCACATAGCAGTGGTTCACAAAGTTTCTCTCCAGTTTTCATTGGAAAATGTTTCCTTGCTCACTGCAAGCCTCCGGGTGCCAATTAATATCCCTTCACAGATTACTTAAAGACAGAGTTTCCAACTGGGCAACGTAGAGTAAGCTTTAACTCTGTGAAATGGATGCATGTATCAGAGAGCAGTTTCTTGGAATGCTTCTTTCTGGGTTTTATTTGTGGATATTTCACTTTTCGCGATAGTCTTCAATGCACTCTGAAATATCACTTTTTTGGTTTTACAGAAACAGTGTTCAAACACTGTCTTATGAGAAAAGAGGTATAACTCCCTGAGTGGAATGCACACATCACAAAGCAGATTCTCAGAAAGCTTTTCTCCAGTTTTTATCTGAAGATATTTCCTTTTTCACCATTGGCCTGAATGTGCTCCCGAATGTCCCTTTGCAAATCCATCCATGACAGCATTTCAAAACCATATAATAGAAAGAAAACTTTATCTATGTGAGCAGAATAAACATATGTATCACAAAGCAGTTTCACAGAAAACTTCTTTCCAGTTTTTGTCTGACGATATTTCCTTCTTTATCAAAGCCGTCCATATATTCCCGAATGTCCCCTGGTACCTTTTTCTTCTTAACGATTCCCCAATCCTCTATGAGAATAAAAGTATAACTCTGTGATTGGCATGCACACGTCACAAAGCAGCTCCTTGGAAATCTTCTCTCCAGTTTCTATCTGAAAATATTTCCATTTCTCCATATGCCTCAAAGCGCTCCTGAATATTCCTTAGCTCACTAAACTAAAACAGTGTTAGGATATTGTTCAATGAAAACAGAAGCTTTACTGTATGAATGGAATTCACATGACACGGAGCAATTTCACAGAATGTTTCCTTCTGGGTTTTATTGGAGAGTATTTCTTTTCAGCATATTCTTTAGAGCGTACCCAAATCTCCTTTTTCAGTTTCCACAGAGACAGAGATTTCAAACTGCTCAATCCCAAGAATAACTTAACTCTATGAGATGAATACACACATCACAAAGCAGTTGCTCAGAAAGCTTCCTTCCAGTTTTCAACAGAAGAGATTTCCTTGCTCTTCACAGTCCTCTGGGCGCCTCTTAATATCTCTTCACAGATTCCTCAAAGACAGAGTTTCCAAGTTGCACAATGTAGAGTAAGCTTAAACCCTTTGAAGTTAATTCACATATCAGAGAGCAGTTCCTTGGAAATCTTCTTCTGGGTTTTATTTGAGGATACATCACTTTTTGCCACAGTCTTCAATGCGCTCCGATATATCACTGTTTTGCTTTTACAGAAACAGGGTTCAAACACTGCCTTATGAGAAAAGAGATATAACTCCCTGAGTGGAATGCAGATGTCACAAAACAGTTTCTCTGAAATCTTCTCTCCAGTTTTTATCTGATTTTATTTCCCTTTTCACCGTATTCCTTGATGTGCTCCCAAATATCCCTTCATGTATCTCTAAATGACCAAGTTTCCTAGGTGCATAATATAAAGAAAGCTTTATCTACATAAGATGAATAAACATAGCAAAAACCACATTCACAGAAAGCTTCTTTCCAGTTTTTATATGACGATATTTCCTTTTTCACCATAGTCTTGAAGGTGCTCCAAAATGTCCCTTCGCGGATCCATCCATGACAGAGTTTCCAAGCAGTGTAATGTAGAGAAAGCTTTATCCATTTGAGATTAATACACGTATCACAGAACTGTTTTACAGAAAGCTTCTTTCCGGTTTTTGTCTGATGCTATTTCCCTTTTCAACATAGGCATCAATATGCTCCCAAATATCCCTTGGTACCTTTCTCTCCAAAAGGGTTTCCCTGATGCTGTATGAGAAAAGAAGTATAACACTGTTAGTGGAATGCACACATCACAAAGCAATTCCTTGGAAAGCTTCTCTCCAGTTTTCTCTGAACATATTTCCTTTTCACCATAAGCCTCAAAGCGCTCCAGAATACCCCTTCATATGCTATACATAAACAGTGTTAGAAAACTCCTAAATGAAAATACAATCTTAACTGAGTGAGAGGAATTCACATGACATTTGGCAGTTTCACAGAAAGCTTCCTTCTGGTTTTTATCTGAGGATATTTCTTTCTCCGTATACTATAGAGTGTTCCCAAATGTCCTTCTTCAGATTCCACAGAAATAGTGATTTCTATCTGCTCAATCCAAAGAATGGTTTAACTCTCTGATATGATTACGCACATCACAAACAGTTTCTCAGAAAGCTTCTCTACAGTTTTCATTGGAAGACATATCCTTGCTCACCACAGGCCTCCAGGAGCCACTTAATATCCCTTCCCAGATTCCTCAAAGACAGAGTTTCTAAACTAGGCAACGTAGAATAAGCTTTAAATCTGTGAAATGAATGCACATATCAGAGAGTAGTTTCTTGAAACTCTTCTTTCTGGGTTTTATTTGAGGATAGTTCACTTTTTGCCATAGTCCTCAATGCGTTCCCAAATATCACTTTTTTGTTTTTACAGGAATGGAGCTGGAACACTGTCTCATGAGAAAAGAGGTATAACTCCCTGAGTGGAATGCACACATCACAAGGCACGTTCTCAGAAAGCTTCTCTCCAGGTTTTATCTGAAGATATTTCCTTTTACACCATAGGCCTGAATGTGTTCCCGAATGTCCCTTCATGGATTCGTCCATGACGGAGTTTCAAAGCTGTGTAATAGAAAGAAAATTTTTTCTATGTGAAATGAATAAACATATTTATCAAAAAGCAGTTTCACAGAAAGCTTCCTTCCATTTTTTGTCTGAGAATATTTCCTTTTACACCATAGCCATCCATATACTCTCGAGTGTCTCCTGGTAACGTTCTCTCAAAAAGGGATTCCCCAGTCCTCTAAGTAAAGAAAGGTATAACTGTCAGTGGAATGCACACGTCACAAAGAACCTCTTTGGAAAGCTTCTCTCCAGTTTCTATCTGAAGATATTTCGTTTATCACCATAAGCCTCAACGTGCTAACAGATATCTCTTCGCAGACTAAACAAAAACAGTGTTAGAATACTGTTCAATGAAAAGGCAAGATGAATTGTGCGAGTGGAATTCACACGACACACAGCAGTTTCACAGAAAGCTTCCTTCTGGTTTTTATCTAAGGGTATTTCTTTTTCAGCATATTCTAAAAACTGTTCCCAAATGTCCTTTCTCAGATTCCACAGAAACAGTTATTTCAAACCACTGACTCCAAGGAATGATTTAACTCTATGACATGAATACACACATTAGCTGCATAGTGTAAACAAAGCCTTATTTATGCGAGACGAATAAACATAGCAAAAACCAGATTCACTGAAACTTTCTTTCCAGTTTTTATCTGAAGATATTTCCTTTTTCACCGTAGTCCTGAATGTGATCCCAAATGTCCCATCCTGGATCCTTCCATGGTGTAGTTTCCAAGCTGTGTAAAGAAAGCTTTATCTATGTGAGATGCATACACATATCTCAGAGCGGTTTCACATAAAGCTTCTTTCCAGTTTTTGTCTGAGGCTATTTCCGTTTTCACCTTTGGCATCGATATGCTGACGAATATGGCTTGATACCTTTTTCTCCAAAAGGGTTTCTGATGATGTATGAGAAGAGAGGGATAACACTGTGAGTGGAATGCACGAGCCACACACAGTTCCTCGGAATGCTTCTCTCCAGTCCCTATCTGAACGTATTTCCTTTTTCACCGTAAGCCTCAACGCACTCCCGAATATCCCTTCGCACGCTAAACACAAACAGTGTTAGAAAACTGCTCAATGAATAGAGAAGCTTAACTGAGGGAGAGGAATTCACATGACACATAGCAATTTCACAGAAAGCTTCCCTCAGGTTTTTATATGAGGATATTTCTTTCTCTTATTCTAAAGAGCATCCCCAAATGTACTTCCTCAGATTTCACAGAAACTGTGATTTCAAACTGCTCAATCCAAACAACGGTTTAACTCTATGAGATGAATACACACATCTCATAGATGAATACACAAAGCAGTTGCTCAGAAAGCTTCTCTCCAGTTTTCACCGGAGTACATGTTGTTGCTCACCAAGAGCCTCTGGGCGTCACTAAATATCCCTAGGCAGACTCCTCAAAGACAAAGATTCCGAACTGGACAATGTAGAGTAAACTTTAACACTGTGAAATGAATGCACATATCAGAGAGCAGATTCGTGGAATGCTTCCTTCCAGGGTTTATCTGAGGATATTTCACTTTTCGCCATAGTTTTCAATGCAACAAGAAATGCCACATTTTTTGGTATTACAGGAACAGTGTTCAAACACTGCCTTATGAGAAAAGAGGTATGATTCACTGAGTGGAATGCACACATCACAAAGCAGTTTCTCAGAAAGTTTCTCTCCGGTTTTTATCTGAAGATATTTCCTTTTACACCATAGTCCTGAATGTGCTCCGGAATGTCGCTTTGCAGATCTGTCCATGACAGAGCTTCCAAGCTGGGTAATGTATAGAAAGTTTTATCTATGTGAGATGAATACATATATCACAGAGCAGTTTCACAGAAAACTTGTTTCCATTTTTTGTCTGAGGCTATTTCCCTTTTCACCATAGGCGTCGATATGCTCGCGGATATCCCTTGGTACCTTTTTCTCCGAAAGTGTTTTCCCGAAGCTCTATGAGATGAGAGGTATAACACTGTGAATGGAATGCACACGTCACAAAGCAGTTCCTCGGAAAACTTCTCTCCAGTTTCTATCTGAATATATTTCCTTTTGCACCGTAAGTTGCAAAGCACTCCAGAATATCCCTTCACATGCTAAACATAAACAGATTTCACTGAGTGAGAAGCTTAACTGAGTGAGAAGAGTTCACAAGACACATAGCAGTTTCACTGAAAGCTTCCTTCTGGTTTTTATCTGTGGATGTTTCTTTCTCCGTATTCTAAAGAACGTTCTCAAATATCCTACCTCAAATTCCACAGAAATAGTGATTTCAAACTGCTCAATCCAAAGAATGGTTTAACTCTATGAGATGAATACAGACATCACAAAGCAGTTTCTCAGAAAGCTTTTCTCCAGTTTTTATCTGAAGATATTTCCTTTTTCACCATATGCCTTAATTTGCTCCCGAATGTCTATTCATGGGTCCGTCCATGACGGAGTTTCCAAACTGCATAATATAAGGAAGGTTTTATCTATGTGAGATGAATAAACATAGCAAAAAGCAGGTTTACAGAAAGCTTCTTTCCGGTTTTTATCTGAAGATATTTCCTTTTTCACCGTAGTCCTGAATGTGCTTCCAAACATCCCTTCACGGATCCTTGCATGACAGAGATTCCAAGCTGCATAATGTAAAGAAAGCTTTATCTACATGAGATGAATACACATATCACAGAGCAGTTTCACTAAAAGCTTTCTCCAATATTTGTCTGAGGCTATTTCCCTTTTCACCATAGGCGTCAATAAGCTCTCGAATGTCCCTTGGTACCTTTTTCTCCAAAAGCATTTTCCCAATGCTCTATGAGAAGAGAGGTATAACACTGTGAGTTGAATGCACATGTCACAAAGCAGTTCATCAGAAAGTTTCTATCTGAACATATTTCCTTTATCACCATAAGCCTCAAAGCACTTCCGAATATCCCTTCACACGCTAAACATAAACACTGTTAGAAAACTGCTCAATGAAAAGAGAAGCTTAACAGAGTGAGAAGAAGTCACATGACACATAGCAGTTCCACAGAAAGCTTCCTTCTGGGTTATGTCTGAGGATGTTTCTTTCTCCTTATTCTAAAGAGCGTTCCCAAATGTCCTTCCTCATTTTTAACAGAAACAGTGATTTCAAACTGCTCAATCCAAAGAATGGTTTAACTCTATAAGATGAATACACACATCACAAAGCAGTTTCTCAGAAAGCTTCTCTCCAGTTTTTATCTGAAGATATTTCCTTTTTCAACATAGGCCTGAATATGCTCACGAATGTCCATTCGCGGATCAGTTCATGATGGAGTTTCTAAACTGTTAATGTCAGGAATGTTTTATCTATGTGGGATGAATGAACATAGCAAAAATCAGATTCACAGAAGGCTTCTTTCCAGTATTTTTCTGAAGATATTTGCTTTTTCACCATAGTCCTGAATGAACTCCCGAACCACCCTTTGGGGATCCGTCCATAACAGGGTTTCCAAGCTGCATCATGTGAAGAAAGTTTTATCTATGTGAGATGAATACACATATCACAGAACAGTTTCACCAAAAAGGTTTTAACAGAGGATATTTCATTCTCCATATTCTAAGGAGGGTTCCCAAATGTCCTTACTCAGATTTCACAAAAACAGTGATTTCTAAGTGCTCAATCCAAAGAATGCTTTAACTCTATAAGACGAATACACACATCATAAAACAGTTGCTCAGAAAACTCTCCAGTTTTCATCAGAAGATGTTTCCTTGCTCACCACAAGCCTCCGGGCGCCATTTAATATCCCTTCACAGGTTCCTCAAAGACAGACTTTCCAAACTGGGCAACGTAGAGAAAGCTTTAACTCTGTGAAATGAATGCACATATCAGAGAGCAGTTTCTTGGAACACTTCTCTCTGGGTTTTATTTGAGGATATTTCACTTTCCGCCATAGTCTTCAATGTGCTCTGAAATAACACTTTTTCGATTCTACAGGAACAGTGTTCAAACACTGCCTTATGAGAAAAGAGGGATAACGCCCTGAGTGGAATGCAAACATCACAAAGCAGTTTCTCAGGAAGCTTCTCTCCAGTTTTTATCTGAAGATATTTCCTATTTCACCATAGGCCTGAATGTGCTCCGAATGTCCCTTTGCGAATTCGTCCATGACGGAGTTTCTAAACAGCGTAATAGAAAGCACATTTTATCTATGAGAGATGAATAAACATATCTATCACAAACCTGTTTCACAGAAAGCTTCTTTCCAGTTTTTGTTTGAGGATATTTCCCTTTTCACCATAGCCGTCTATATATTCCCGAATGTCCTCTGGTTACTTTTTCTCCAAAAGGGATTCCCCAATCCTCTATGAGAAGAAATATATAATTGTGTGAGTGGAATGCACACTTCACAAAGCAGCTCCTCGGAAAGCTTCTCTCCAGTTTCTATCTGAAGATATTTTCTTTTTCACTGTAAGCCTCAAAGCGTTCCCGAATATCCCTTTGCAGACTAAACAAAAATAGTGTTAAAATACTGCTCAATGAAAAGAGAAGCTTAACTGTGCGAGCAGAATTCAGGCGACACAGAGCAGTTTCACAGACAGCTTCCTTCTGGTTTCTATCTGAGGTTATTTCTTTTTCCAGTTATTCTAAAGAGCATTCCCAAATGTCCTTTCTCAGATTCCACAGAAACAGTGATTTCAAACTGCTCAATCCAAAGAATGATTTAACTCTGTGAGATGAATACAAACATCACAAAAGTGTTGCTCATGAAGCTTCTCTTCAATTTTCAACAGAATACATTTCCTTGCTCGCCACAGGCCTCTGGTTGCCACATAATATCCCTTCGCAGAATCCTCAAAGACAGACTTTCCAAACTGGAAAATGTAGAGTAAGCTTTAACTCTGTGAGATGAATGGACATGTCTGAGACAAGTTTCTTGGAATGCTTCTTTCTGGGTTTTATTACACGGTATTTCACTTTTTGTCTTAGTCTTCAATGTGCTCCGAATATCACTTTTTTAGTTTTTCAGGAACAGTTTTCACACTGTCCCTTATGAGAAGAAAGGTATGACTCCCTGAGTGGAATGCACACCTCACAAAGCAGTTTCTCAGAAAGCTTCTCTCCAGTTTTTATCTGAAGATATTTTCTTTTTCACCATAGGCCCTAATGTGATCCCAAATATCCCTTTGCGGATCCATCCATGACGGAATTTCCACTTCAAAATGTAAAGAAAGCTTTATCTATGTGGGATAAATACACATATCACAGAACAGTCTCATAGAAAGCTTCTTTCCAGTTTTTGTCTAAGGCTATTTCCTTTTCATCATAGGCAACAACATGCTCCCGAATATCACTTGGTACCTTTTTCTCCAAAAGGGTTTCCCTGATGCTGTATGAGAAGAGAGGTACAACACTGTGGGTGGAATGTGCACGTCACAAAGCAGTTCCTCAGAAAGCTTCTCTCCAGTTTCTGTCTGAACATATTTCCTTTTAGACCATAAGCCTCAAATCACTCCTGAATATCCTTTCACACGCTAAACATAAACAGCGTTAGAAAACTGCACAATGAAAAGAGAGGCTTAACTGAGAGAGCAAAAATAACACAACAGAGCAATTTCACAGAAAGATTCCTTCTGGATTTTACCTGAGAATATTTCTTTCTCCATATTCTAAGGAGCGTTCCCAAATGTCCTTTCTCAGATTCTACAAAAACAGTGTTTTCAAACTGCTCAATCCAAAGAATGGTTTAACTCTATGAGATGAATGCACGCATCCCAAGCAGTTGCTCAGAAAGCTTCTCTCCAGTTTTCATCAGAAGACGTTTCCTTACTCACCACAATCCTCAGGATACCACTTAATATTCCTTCACATATTCCTCAAAGACATTGTTTCCAAACTGGGCAACGTAGAGTAAGCTTTAACTCTCTGAAATGAATGCACATATCAGAGAGCAGTTTCTTGGAATGCTTCTCTCTGGGTGTTATTTGAGGATATTTCACTTTTTGCCATAGTCTTCAATGTGCTCCCAAATATCACTTTTTCGGTTTCATAGGAACAGTGTTCAAACACTGCCTTATGAGAAAAAAGGTAAAACTTCCTGAGTGGAATGCACACATCTCAAAGCAGTTTCTCCGAAAGCTTGTATCCAGTTTTTATCTGAAGATTTTTCCTATTTCACGATAGGCCTGAATGTGCTCCCGAAGGTCCCTTCGGGAATCCATCCATGACGTCGTTTCAAAACTGCATAATAGAAAAAAAAGTTTTATCTATGTGAGATGAATACACATATCTATCACAAAGCAGTTTCACTGAAAGCTTCTTTCCAGTTTTTGTCTGAGGATATTTCCTTTTTCACCATAGTCGTCCATATACTCCCGAAGGTCCCCTGGTAGCTTCTTCTCCAAAAGGGATTTCCCAATCCTCTCTGAGAAGTGGCATATAACTCTGTGAGTGGAATGTACACGTCACAAAGCAGGTCCTCGGAAATCTTGTCTCCAGTTTCTATCTGAAGATATTTCCGTTTTCAACATAAGCCTCAAAGTCTCCCGAGTATCCCCTAGCTGACTAAACTAAAACAGTGTTAGAATACTGCTCAATGAATCGGAAGCTTAACTCAGCGAGAGGAATTCACACTACACATAACAGCTTCACAGACAGCTTCTTTCTGGTTTTTAGGTGAGGATACTTCTTTCTCCATATTGTAAAGAGCATTCCGAAATGTCCTTCCTCAGATTCCAGAGAAACAGTGATTTCAAACTGCTTAATCCAAGGAATGATTTAACTCTATGAGATGAATAAACATGTCACAAAGCAGTGCTCAGAAACCTTCTCTCCAGTTTTCTCTGAAGATGTTTCCTTGCTCACCACAGGACTCTTGGCACCACTTAATATTCTTTGGCAGATTCCTCAAAGACAGAGTTTCCAAACTGGGCAATAGAGTGTAAGCTTTAACTCTGCGTAATGAATGCACATTGTCAGAGAGTCGTTTCTTGGAACACTTCTTTCTGGGTTTTATTTGAGGATATTTCATGTTTCTCCATATTCCTTTATGCGATCCAAAATATCAATTTTTTGGATTTACAGTAAGAGTGTTCAAACACTACCTTATGAGAAAAGAGGTATAATTCCCTGAGTAGAAAGCACACATCACAAAGCAGTTTCTCACCAAGCTTCTCTCCAGTTTTTATCTGATGATATTTCCTTTTTCACCATAGGCGCGAATTTGATCCCGAATATCCCTTCACAGATCCATCCATGGCGAAGGTTCCAAGTTGCATAATGTAAAGGGAGCTTTATCTATGTGAAATGAATGAACATAGCAAAAAATAGATTCACAGAAAGCTTCTATCCCGTTTTTATCTGAAGATATTTCCTTTTTCAACACAGTCCTGACTTTGTTCCCGAATGTCCCTTCTTGGATCCCTGCATGACGGCGATTACAAACTGCATAATGTAAAGAAAGCTTTATCTATGTGAGATGAATACACATAGCACAGAGCAGTTTCACAGAAAGCTTCTTTCCAGTTTCTGTCTGAGGCTATTTCCCTTTTCACCATAGACGTTAATGTGCCCTCGAATATCTCTTGGTACTTTTTTCTCCAAAAGGGTTTCCTTGATGCTGTATGAGGAGAGAGGTATAACACTGTGAGTGGAATGCCCAAGTCACAAAGCAGTTCCTCAGAAA